>NC_041393.1:238060360-238068369 GCF_002162155.2 Triticum dicoccoides
AGGAGCCGTGCATCCTCTACCTGCTCCAACTGCACACGTCCTCTGCTACGTTGACTCCCGCCGCCTACGACGATCGCTGTCAGATCTGCTCCAATTTGAGCGCACCCCCCCCCACACACACACACAATCTTTTCTTCCCCGATCCACTGGGATTTCCATGAGTTTCATGCAACAAATGGGAAGCAGCAGGGCCCGTCTGGCTGGTGCTCCAGTGATGAATTTTGTTGAACTAGGTAAAGCTTTAGATGTCAGACATGCTCTGAACTTTACTGCACAAGCATTCGACAGCATGGTTCTATTAGTGACAGAGGGATTTGGAGGTATAGGTACTGAAGGGTAATGGATTTGAAGGTTGCTATATCTTGAGTTGTCCCATTGTCTTACTAAATTCAGGATTCAACTCAGGAGAGTGTACAGAATATGCAGGTTTGTATTGTTTCCGGTGTATGTTGGTGATGCATCGGATGTCACTCAGTTTCTAGGAAATTCAAGATGGCATGTAAGCTTCTCCTATTTGATGTATTTTTACTTTCTCAAAATCTCTTTATTAATACCAATGGTGATTCTATTTCTGCCTGATGACTTGATGTCATATTGTTTAGCAAAGAAACAGACAAACAAGGAGAGAAAACTTAAACAAGAGAGATGTATGAGGATGTCAGCATCTCATCAAACATGTATTGTGAGGACACCCTTCGTCCGACCTAATCTTGACGATCATCCGTAGGTACACACATACATGTTCTTTCCTGCCGCCTCCTGGTTTAGTTCACATGTCTTGAATTACTTTGATCCTTTTGGTAACATCAAATTGGGTTGCATAGAAGTAACTGCTAACTGTGTTGACCTTTGTGAGAAATCTACAGCAGCACTTCAAAACTCCAAGGCTGTTTTCATCAGCAAGCTTACAGCTGACCACATGATGGAACTCGATAATACGACATTGTCCGATGTACTTGAGATTCCAATGAATACATGTCGAAGCGATGTGGTCATCAGCATGTATGCTCTCAATCTCCTGGTAGGGTATTTTCTCTTAAACGATGCTATTGTCACATGATGCATATCATGGTTTTGTTGCGTGGTCATTTGACCTGCACAACACTTGTTGTTTCAAGGATGTAGAATGATTCTTCAATTTGGGGTGCCAACTATGCTAGCTTTATACTGCTGAATGTAGGAGCTTATTTTTTTTCTTTTTAGTTATTCAATGTTATTGGGCGGGGCATCTCAATGAACTATTCTTTCTGATTCCTGGAGTTACATGTGTGATTGCTTAGACTCTTCTAATAGTGTCATAGTCTGGTTGGTTGCTTGGCTGAAATAGTTTCTTACGGGCCTCGTTCTGGACCCGTTCCCACGTATATAGAATATATTTTCTTCTAGTTTCATCAAACAAAAAAGTCATAAACATTAAATATTTAAAGTTTTTGTCTCGTTCATACTTTCTAGAATCTGAAACTGTACTGAAATCATCATAGAAATTCCGCAAGAATATTAAAGGCACCCGTGTCATTCATCCCTACTAGATGATGAATGCTATTGCTAAAAAAAATTCTCAAAGATGCCTCATTTTCATGAAGAAGAAAGCTCAATAGACCAAAATTCCATATCATTTCTTCTTTCTTAAGGAAAACTGACTGCAGGCAGCAATCACAGATGTTCAGCCTATTTTCAGTTGACAATATACTGAATAATTTGGCAGTGAACAAGTACAGAAAACGCTGTTAAGAAGCGATAGTTTTGTACCTGAGTTTATAAAAGAAAATGTACCAATTCGTGTTGAAAATATCTTAGGCATCAAGTCCACCACGTTTGAGATGTTCACAGAAACATGTCAGTTTCAGGCTACAATTCAGAATTGTTTGCCACACTGTAACGTTTCAGGAAATCAGAAACATTTTCCATGATGTTAATATGTTGACTAGGGGCCTTTTGTAGCTACTTTAATGAAAATTGTAGTGCCACAGTGTCCTGCTGCATATATTAAATTGCAAAGGGAAAGTAAAAAAACTTAGGATTTGGTTGTCTATCTGATCCATCAGTATGCAAGCAGGGGCCATGTTGTCAAGGAACAGAGTTCAAAAACCATCAATCTCAGGAACACTCTGACCATGTATTTGATTCTGTTAAAGACCCAATATATGATAAGATGCTATTTTCATTTGCTAAGCAACCATGAAAACGTTTCTGTCCAATTCATAATTTAAATTAGTCCATGTGTGTCCTTTTATCCAGTTATTACAATTTTACTCCGGTGTATTCTTTTATTTAGTTCTGTGAGGAAGAAGGGATTACATCGATGTGTAATGAGTTCTTTGTTCTACAACCATACCTACATGGGATTATAGTTCAGTTAGAGATATGAGATTATTTTCCTCTAGAAATGAGCATTAGCCCTCAGAACAGAAACGGACTGCACAACTATGCTCCTACTTAATTACGTATTATCAATATGTTCATTATTACGGTAAGTTTAGAAACTGCATTTGTGTATTTGTACCAAGCTTCCTTGCTCATCACATTCCGTGCCTACCATGTTGTATGTCGGAAAGCAGTGGTTTTGATATAGAGCTATAGTTCATCTATATGTTTCTGCTGCCTATATATTATTGATGTGTTTCCCTCACCTGCTATTTGAATGACATAATCCTTCAGATATTTCCCAAATTTTGTGTTAAAGCTATCTGAAGAATTAGCTCCTGCAAAATAGATCATCCACGTGGTTGTTGTGAATGTTTGTGGCACAATCCAAAATTCATAATGCACCAAAGTTATTGTGGTGATGATCTGATCTAAAGCTTTTAAATAATGGATTGTACAAATCAGCATTCGAATTTGTACTCAAGGTCATGATTCAACCCGAGAGATGCATCGTGTATACTTGCCTAAGATTGACGGATGGGATTGACAGCTGAGATTTTTGTGTTATACTAGGTAATTGCCCGTGCGTTGCAACGGGAATACACAGTTTAAACGATGCCATGGCAACCAAACTGGACTATAATGGAAGAAACTGCTACCATAGTAGCGTCAATGGATCGCTGTGGCACAAAATTATTAGTTCTTGGCCATATTCATTTAGTTCCATATGTTAATCACCCCTTCTTTCAAATATCATGTATATCTAAATATACAAAAAGATTGAGAATTATCATATCAAAATGTCCCTGCATATGGTTATAACAATATTCAAGAAACAATGGTATGTAAATATTATCACAACAACCATTTTTGTCCATAGATAACTCAGTTTTCTATATCTCTAACTTTTCCATTGAAGATGCAACCAGTACACACAATTTCATTGTATACGCTCTGAAACCGATTCAGGAAATGAGCAAAACTAAATCTCAATCATATGAAGTTGAAAATTAAGTTGAGGAATGCTTTGGTACACTCCCTTAAAAGGATGTACGGATATTGATGCAGATTAGTAGTATGAATTAGAACTAATCTATTGGGTCACCAGGGCAATATGGTCATATCTCATGGCCACAAAATACTCCCATCTGCGCTCCCATTGTCATCTATGGTCAGTATTATTTTATGGCTCACCTCACGATTCCTCCTTTCGCTACATCTTCTTCCTCTTGTATTACTTTCAGGCTACCACACTTCTGCTATTTGTCATGGCTTGACGAGGCTGATGCCGCTAATTTGATGATACAAAATAGCAACAGAGGTACACCTTGATCCATCATTCATCCACTCCATTTCAGGTAGCAGTCATGTAGTCATCAAACGCGAGCGGATTTTTTTCACCGCGTGCATACATGATACATCAATTCATCTTCACACACCTCTGTTCATGTCCTTGCCACTGCCGCTGCGTGCTCCCCGCCTATTGACACGACCCTGAGAGACATGAGGGTGTCGGCGATGGCGCTGACCATAAACTTCCGCAGGGACGGACGAACAGAGCATCGAGGTAGAGGAGCACGCTGAGGCGATGGGCCAGAAGTTACCTCTACCCGACGTGAGGTTCTGTCGGCAATCGCTCGTTCTCCCTAGAGCCGAGCACGGTGCTTCACTGCAGCAAGTTGACCATGACGCGGATGATTCCTTAAGTGGAGATGTTCTTGAGCACGCCGACCGACATCTGCATTGCCGCCGTCGCCATCCCGGACGACAACTTCCCCCGGAGGTCTGACACTGGAAAGGGTTTTGCACCGCCCCCTCTTCAATCTACAGCCCTTCTCTGTACGGTGAATCCTACTTTGTCTTCTCTCCCGTAATTCTTATCGTGGAAACATCTCCACTTTAAAATCAGGTCGGAGAAGGCAAGCAGCGTCCTCCACCCTGAATTCTACTTTGCTTCGCCCTTAAATCTCTCTCTCAATTAATTCCTTCCATGAAAACACCTTAAAAAACTTCCTCCCATGAAAAGATCTCTCTCCCTAAATTCCTCCCACAAAAATCTCTCTCCTCTCTCTCATGTACACCGTAGAATGGGCGAGATAAAATAACAGAATCAAATTTGGTAGGTGGCGAGGGGATTGAGTCCCGGTTTTGTTGGGGGAGATTTTTTTCTGACCGCTGACCGTGCGAGGTGAAAAAACGGAAGGAGAGGGGATTGAGTCCCGATTTTGTGGGGGGAGATTTTTTTCTGACCGCTGACCGTGCGACGTGAAAAAACGGAAGGAGGAACTGCATCGTGGAGAGAAGGACCAAAACTTGACGTAAGAGGGGAGACGGAACCTTACAGGTCCTCTGAAAACTTTTGCCAGAGCATGCAGCCAAACCAGGGCTATCCGGGCTTCAGCTTCCTCCACACTGTCGGAAACTGGTAACTCAGAGTATGTCGACAGATACACTTAGCCTCTAATGACTATTCCGAAGGGACGCTGCATGTTCCTAGATGCATAGATTTTCATATATAGATTTTCATTACACTGAGATTTTTTTAGGGATAACAATGAGATTTAAGATATTATTTTTTTCTGTAGAATTCTCAAATTGAAATCCAAATAAACCACCTTCAAAGGCCAACATAGTGGCACTTAAAATAAATGCTAATCTGCACTGACGCTGCAATCTGGTGCCCAATCTTCTGGTGATTTGGTCAAAGCTACAACCAAGGAAAGAAATTTTACATGCTATAAGAACTAAGTTATGAATTTTGTGTTCCCAGGTCTATAATATGCATCCTTTGCCGGTTCCCTGCAAGCGCTTTCGACCATGACCTCAAGTTCTGCAGCTAGGCCGTGAATGTTTTGATCCTTCTCACCCTCCATCGATGATGGCCCGACAGAAATCAGGGAAGGAGAGAAGGATGTTGTTGTCATGGTCGTCGGAACGACTTGCCGTGGACGCAGTCATGCACTGGATGACATCGACGGCTAGCCATGGACGAGCATCTCGCCGCCTCCGCAAAATATGGATGCAAGGGATTCTGCTACTAACATTTCAGAGTGTGTTGTGTTGCGGTGCTGTGACATATACACCTTCAACGTGCGTATAATGTTGTCAGATACTACTTTAGATAAATAACCACTGTATTCTATTGTATGTGTAATTGAAATGTTCATATGTGTTTAACCATCTGGCAAAGAGGCTCACTGGATGTTTCTTACAATATTCTATCTGTAATAGACATCTACGCATGTATTTAACCATCTGGCAAAGAGGCTCATTGGATGTTTCAACATTTACCTTTCTGGAACACCATTTCTTTTCTTCTGAACCAAGAGGTTCCAAGCCAATATGTTGCCAAACCGTTCACTGTGTGGGCAAACTTTTACTTTGGAAGGAGGCTCTGACTATTGCCACTCCTTCCCATCACTTGCAATCAATTCCTTGCAATCAATTTCTCCCCTGGCTGGATCGTGCCGAACTCTGCATGTAAAACATTTTCCGTCTAATATATTTTGCACAGAGCTCACATACACAGTTCTAAAAAACATGATCTTGATGTATCTGAAGTTCTATTAATTTGTGCAGGAGAACAAGATGTGATTTCTGAATGTTTGCCTGCACACAACCAAATTCTCTAGATGAGTGTGTGCAGAACTCTACAATCTGAAGAATTAGCTCCTGCAAAATAGATCATCCACGTGGTTGTTGTGAATGTTTGTGGCACAATCCAAAATTCATAATGCACCAAAGTTATTGTGGTGATGATCTGATCTAAAGTTTTTAAATAATGGATTGTACAAATCAGCATTCGAATTTGTACTCAAGGTCATGATTCAACCCAAGAGATGCATCGTGTATACTTGCCTAAGATTGACGGATGGGATTGACAGCTGAGATTTTTGTGTTATATAGTAGGATCTTTTAACTATCCGTCTATCACAGTCCTCACCTTGCGTGTGCATGGTTTCCGACGTCTCACCTAAGATCCCGCATGGAAAAATAGTAGAAATGAAAATCGGGGAAACCGGCCCACCCACGCAAACGAGCCAATGAAAAAGTCCTGACAACCAACAAAAGACTCCCGGGCCCACATGCCCACACAACGGTAGAAAAGGAAAAACATGTCACCCCAATCCGATCGTTCCATGACCATTGCTTCCATAGCGCTCCAAGCGTTTCAGGCCGAGCCTGCCATCGCTCCTCCGTTCCTGCCTTGGGAGGATCTCTGTTTACGGTGCCCTCAAGCGCGCCAAGGCCGGCGAGGAGGCACCAGCAAAAGAGGATCATGCACGTGCCCTAGACTACAGTGGGAATCTTGGATAACAAAAAAAAATTCAAAGATCTGATTCATGGGGAAAATTATATGCTAAAGACTTCTCTTATGTCAATAAGCCAAAACATGGAATAAACTTTGTTCTCTCTTGTTGTAACACACGGGCATATTTGCTATCTATATCTATATTTATATCTATACCTACTAATAAAGTATCGATTGCTTCTGCCCGTTCATTGTCAGCATTTTTATAGAAAAGACCATGCAGTTCTGGATAATTACCCCGCAATATTGTTTTAAGTTAAAAACCTTTCGTCTTGCATACCGGTTCGTTTTTCTTTCTTCTCTCCCGACTTTTTAACACGAGCTGTGTGGCATTAGGCACGAGACGAGCGGCCGGCGGCGGCTGTAGGGCGTGCATGCGAGGTGCCGGAACACGCGGACAGATTGGGCCCGACGCGAAGCGTGGCGGCAGAACACGTGTCATGGAGAGGTCGCGCAGAGGCAGGTGACGCTGAGCTCGTCGGAGAGAGCCTTGGGGCAGGAACAGCCAGCACGCTGGAGACGGTTGAGGCATGTGTGGATGGGCCGGCGTCGGGTGCACGCTCGCATAGGAGCATGGAGGTAAGATGGGCGACATGAAGGTGGTCGTCGGTGTGCGAAGTCGCTTTGCCATGGCGAAGCAGAGGTTGTTGAGGACGTCCGCAACGGCGGGCGTGCTTGCTCGCTTTAGGCACCCCGGCGGTAGGGAGGCAGAGCCGCAGGAGCCAGTGAGGTCAACGGAAAGGACGAGGAAGAAATGAGAAGAGGTGGGGAAGGAAACTAGCAGAGGCGCTGGAGCGGGGCAAGTAGGCTCAGGGACCGCGCTAGGTTGGGATCGATGGAAAGACCGCGTGTGGTTGTGAGCATGTCCATCATAACGAAAATGTTTGCCAATAGTTTAAAATGTTAATGAATTAAAAAAATATTCTTGATTTTAAAAAATGTTCAAAAATTTGTAGAAGTGTTTACAAATTAAAAAAATGTTCGCAAGTTTAAAAGAATGTTTATAATTTCACGAAATTGAGAGTTATATTGTATCTCGGTGAAGATTGGCCAGCTCGCAAAAGAAAACGATTGGAGACGTGGCTCCGTCCCAAGCGCGACCAAAAGCTTCAGGAGGCGGCGGCGGCCGGTGGCGCAGGTATGCATCCCGACTCCCCGGCCCTCCTCCTCTCTCCGGCGGCGGCTCACCCGTCGGCAGCCGCCCCTTTCCCTCCTCCTGCAGCGTTCCTCCTCTCCATCCACCTGGACGGCCGCCGCGCCGCCTTCAAGCTCCCTCGGCAGTCGGATCTCTCTGGCCGGCGTAGGCCTTCCATCTCGCCCATATCCTGCCACG
>NC_041393.1:238068629-238072209 GCF_002162155.2 Triticum dicoccoides
ATCTCCTCTTCCATCTTCTCCTTCCCCTTCCTTGGATCCCCTTCTTCCGCTTCCCTGGCTCGTATTTCATCTATAAATTCTGGGTCCAGTGGCCTCAAAACAGCGTCGCTCCATCCACAAACAAAGCATTTGCTACTCAACTAGATTTTCCAAGTCCATTACAGTTTCCTCAATGAATTGGAATTGAAACCAATTCAATACGGAGGCCTCCAATACAGACATCCGAATGCAGTGTTAGTGCCACCATTACGGGTGTAAATATCCTGTAGTACTAGTCTGATTGCTGATATCTGGAGCAATTTTATCGGAAATCTGTTTGTTCTGTGTGTTTTATGTAATATCACAGTGTGCCCCCTTTGAAATAGTCCAGCAGGCATTAGTTAATCATGGTGTTCAGCAAGGTGGAAGTGAACCTGAAAAGGCTGCTTGAGGCGGCCCCCCGCCAGCAGAATCAGGCTAAGCTTGTCCATGTAAGTGTAGCTCCTCTAATCTCCTTAGATTTGTATCATTCTTAATTTCTGTTCAACATCGGAGCAGACAATGTTCCGTAATTAATTTAAATGGAGGAGAAGAAAGATACAGCTTCCACCTGGATCCTTTTGTTGTTAAAATGGGTATAAGGAAATTTCTTTGATGGAACTTGCTTGCTTCATTCTGTTTTTGTTCAACTTTAACAGGTGGTAGCTAATGGATATCCTCACTTTAATCTTTATCAGTTTGGCTGAATCATGTACTGGCACTGACAGCCTCCATTTGCAGTACATAACCACAGCCAGGGAGCTGTTGGAGCAGCTTGGAGCTGAAATTACACCAGAAGGAATATCAAGGTATGGTATAGTGTTGTGTGCTATTGGGGAATTAATATGTTGATGGTGGTATAGCCTGCAAGCTGCAACCTGTGTTCCAGCTAGCATTTGTTGAGGATCCATAATTATAGAAAGAAATACAGCCGGTATATGACAAGATCGTAACCACCAAGAGGTCACGGGTTCAAGTCCTGGAAACAGCCTCTTACAGAAATGTAGGGAAAGGCTGCGTACTATAGACCCAAAGTGGTCGGACCCTTCCCCGGACCCTGCGCAAGCGGGAGCTACATGCACCGGGCTGCCCTTTTTTTACTCTTGCTCCTAGTTTATGAATTTAGTGTGTCCTTCCAAGGTACCAATACTTAAATCGTGCGAATGCATCTGTATCAGTATCACCATCCATTTATATGTATTTCCTACAGTTTGCTGCCAGCTTGCTTTCATTGATCGTGTGTTTCAGCATTTCAACCTCTCTGTACTGTTGTTATAGGAATGGGCCCAAATTTTGATAGGAACTCATGACGAATGCCACTATAGCTTTTCGCTTACATATTTGAATTTTCTCTGTGTACACTGACTGGCCTCCAGATGTACCATTCTTCTTCAGTATAAAAGGGCCCATGCTTCTCCACTCAATAAAGGCACACAAATCTGGATACTCTTTTTCTTTTGAATTCATGGAAATCTGGATACTCTATCTGTAAAGATACTCTCGTTGCTTGACAAAAGAAATCTTACATGAAGGTTCAAACTACAAACTTTCATGATTTTCTTCCATTTGATGGCCTGCATTTTGATGATGAGAATGTCTGGTATACTGCCTGCCTTTTCATCGGCGAGTTTATACTGATAGTCTTGTGTGGAGCAAAGCAAGTTGTCCTTTTCTCTTTACGCGTGCATTCCCATGATCAGAACATGTTCATTCATGACTTCCTTCTTGATTCAGTGTTTCAAAAGCTAAGCTCAGTGAGTATTCAGAAAAGATTGAAGCACTAGCTGCCACGCTTGCTTCTCTAGTGGTATGTGTTTATCATGTTGATTCATATCTATATCGATATGCTAAGTACCTCTACATGTATCGGTGCATACCACTGCTGCTCATATGATGTAGTTTCTAGATGCACTTTCAATACTATATTTTTTTGATGCAGCCAGAAAATGAAAATCTGGTTGATGAGAGTAGAGAGCAAGACAACTCTTATGAAAGAGAAAAGGTTGGGAGTCCAATATCCTTATCATCAGGATTGCGGAGGAGATCGACGTAAGTGATATTTGGTTCTTTTATATGTTGACTTTTCTTACAGTAACAACTAACAAACTATTGGATGCAATTAAATAGGGCTCAGATGGAGGTTGGACCAAGCAGTCATGAAAGAAAAGAAAAAGACACTGGAGCACCTATTAAATTGGATGCAGAAGCTCAGGCTCATATTGAGAAGCATAGGTATGTCCCCCTTTTTTTGCAAGTTTCTTTTGGACCTCAGTCTCTGGCTAAATGCTCTCATTATTCTTATCTACACGAGCAACCAGTTTATTGCTCCATTCTTTGACTGGTCTCGCTGATTTTGCTGCTGTGAAAAGCTGAAAGCTGTAACCAGTGCTATATATTTTATTATTACCCGTTTCTTTTGATGTTTTAAGAACTAAGCATGGAAAGTTAGGGTCGTACAAGATGAGCAACTAAATATACTGGCTACCCTCTTACTGTGTTGGATCTCCTAACTGCACAGGAAGCTGCAAGAAGATCTAACTGACGAAATGGTTGACTTAGCACGCCAGCTGAAGGAGAGTAGCCTTTTAATGAACCAATCCGTGCAAGATACAGAGAAGGTAGCCTTTTCTGTTGCCTTGGCATTGTCTTCTTTTGCATGAAGTTACTTCAGTTCCATTTCTGCTGGATGTTTACTGAGAATGCTCACCTGCTTTGTGCTTGTGATGCAGATCCTCGATTCCACCGAGAGAGCCGTGGAGCATAGCCTGGCGAGCACCGGCCGTGCAACGGCGCGAGCCTCGGAGGTCTACTCGCTGGCCTCCAAGACAACCTGCTTCCAGTGGTTGCTCATCTTTCTGATGACCTGCATGTTTGTCATGGTGGTTCTGCTCATACGGATCACCTGATGTCGCCATGGCGTGTCACCAGTGGCCGCTAAGATAGTACTGCCGTCTTGTAAACAGTCCTTGTACGAAGATAAACTTGAACCTGTGTTCCAGAGGAGCATTGTTGCTCAACATCATTATGCAGTTTGCTGAAGAAAGATGTCCCATTGGGAGAATGCATCGGCTCACCGTGCACGCACCCAGGTGCTGTTGCCCAATGTTTTTGTTCATGCTCATTTTCTGATGAAAATGTGAACCTAGAAATTTTGGTCTAAGAGCATGTAGACTTTTGTGTGTTGTACACACACAAAATTGTCCCTCTGATTGAACTCAAACCACGCAAGAATTATGGAATGGAGGGAGTACTTTTGAAGGAGACAAAGGAACAATTTATGCGCATAAAATTTGCTCTCTTTTTTAGAAAGGACCTGAAGCCTTGCGTTTACCTTCAGCATAGCAATGCAACATGTTTCTGCTCAAACAGTGTATAGTATTCATTGCATGCGTCACATTTCCCTCGGCAGCTTCAATCATAGCCACACAACTTTCGATCCAACGGCACAGGATGGCCAAACGTCGATTCTGTACCCCAGGGGCAGAGCAAACGGTTCCAGGACCATATCCAACAGAGCCCTCGGCCGCACTCAGGGCCGGCTGCGGGCACACGTATTTCGCGG
>NC_041393.1:238072301-238076129 GCF_002162155.2 Triticum dicoccoides
ACCCGGGGCGGCGATGGCTGATGCGGTAGCCGCGGCCTCTTCCTCCGGGTCCTGGTGAGTGGTGACGACTGTTGTAGTCAGCTCATGATCTGCTCGTGGGTTGCAGAAATTTGTGCAGCTTGCCAAGTGCTGGCTGCTGTATCAGTACTACCAGTTTACCACCTTGTGCTACTCCTTGCACGCGTGGTGTTTGATGGATTGCCTGAGACTAGCTGCCGCTAGTTCATTCATAGGCAAAAAAGCTGAAAAGATGGCACGGGAGATTGAGATCACGATGGTTAATGACTTGGCGATCGGACGTCACATCATTCCTATTGAGCCAAATAGCTCTACAAGCAGCTGCTGCTCCCACTACGATCTCAGCTGTTTAGCGATCATCCTTTTTTTTGAGCGGTAAACGATAGTAGGAGAGCCTCGTACTGTCTTGTATAGTACTCCCTCTGTTCACTTTAATAAGGCCTTAAAGACATTTCAGACGGGGTGTAGCTCATTTTCAATTGTCTGAAATGACTTATAAAAATGAACTAAGGGAGTATTTAAATTTCTACATTACATGTACAACAAGCCACCATCATCACCCACCTACATCTCCCATCCCAGAGACAGGAGGGAGAGACAGGAGGGTTAGTGACCATCCTGGTCAAATTACCATGCATATAATCAATATTGGGAGTACCTAGAACTCATCTAGATGAAATATAATTTGGTCTCATTCACTTTGAAAATAAGAACAAATACAACCCACGTCAGCACACACGCATCTTATAGCATCACATCCAATGGCTATAAAAGGTGAATGAGACCAAATTATGTCTCATCTAGATGAGTTCTAGCAAAACTGATCAATATTAGCTCGTTTCTGAATACCCAACGCAATCCTAATAGCCAGCCCTCCACGCCGGACAAGCAATTGAAACAATGGATACCTCAATGGTCGATGCCAAAATTTACTGAAAACTTGTGTGCATTTGTTCTTGTGGCTATTTTTGACCAACACAAACCCTAGAGAGAAATCCTTGAATTACTGAAATCAACGTGATATACCTTGTGCACTGCTGCCTTCAAGGTGTCGCCCGTTTCAGGATTGAGATGCTATATATGTATCATCAGAAATTAATGTAACAAATAAATTGCAGTGTTGTTGTGCAAATGTCCTCTTTCTGCTTCCCGCTAATTTTAAGCTGGTGTTGGTGGCTCCTAGATTTTTTTTTGTACATTATTGTGCTACTATTTATTTTTGTTTGGCAGTGATTGTGAAGTTGGTTTATGGATCTAAGGAGCATGCCTCCGTTGTCTACAAAAACACTAGCTGTTGACAAGGAGGTAGAGAAACCACAGTTGACCGGACTCTTAACATGATCCCTGCCTCCGCAGCTTTCTCACGGTTCTTTGTTCATGGCATTTTTTGTGGAAAACTCTCTTTGATGTCTTTGTATCGCATTGCAGTTGCAACCCGATAAGGTCAGGTGGGAGATGACTGTTTCTGGTGGCAAGCTTCTCGTGTTTTTATAAACCTACACCCACATTTCTAAGAGCTGCCTTTGGGTTGCTCCAAGAAACCGTTTAAATCTTACTCCAATTGTGAATTTTCAGGCACTTTGAGGCAGTAGAGGCCCGGTTCCTTGGAGCTTGTTTCAGTGCGTTTGTTGATGGGTGTGTTGTGAAATAAATCTTGTCTTTATTGTGCTAATTAAGCTGTGGTGTTCTAGATTCCACTGTTTGCTTGATCAACCATTGCACTTTTCGCTTTTGGTAGGCCGACTTCTAGTAGGCACTGCTAGTAGGTTGAGCCAGTAAACAGTATAAGTAGAAAGAGACAGCCAAGCTAATCAATCATAGTAAATGAAAGAACCTCCAATTAATAATTAATATACTGTCATATTGCAGTCTATTTTACTGATCGATTGATGGATGACACAAATCAGGCAAGGTCTGAGACGAGAGAGACTGCAACATACAGCATGAATGACCAGTACACATGCATGCATCACAACATGCACAAGTAGTAGGTCGTGTCTTATTATTATTGTCACCACACCAACCTGCGGACTAATACTACTGATTAAGAGAGATCGAGGCACACACCTGAAGGTAATAATAACTTAACTAACGCCACGCAGTACAATCCAGTAATAATAAATTAACTAAGTAAAGTAAGTAATCCACACGCGGGCACACCCTGCAGTACGATGATACTACCACTCAGTAATAATTAACTAATTAACCAAACCCATCAGTTGTCCATCTCCATGCATGTCGTGTGGCGTATCATGCATGCTCGTGTCGTGTCGTGTCGTCGTCGATGTTGGTTGGGTGGGGTGGAAGTCTGTCTCACACGGCGGGGGCGGGGACGATCTCGATGACCTCCGGCTGGTCGACCTCGGCCGCCTTGGCGGCGTCCTTGACGTCGATGACGGTCTGCTGCTCTGCTGCGATGACCTCGATCTTGTGCACGCCGAGGATCGGGACGGGGCCCACGGACAGGATGGCGACGGAGTGCACGGGCAGCTCGATCACCTGCACCTGCGGCTGGTCCGCGGAGCCGCCATTGCCGTTGCCGGCGTCGGCGGTAGTAGTGGGCAGCACGGCGTTGCTGGGCTTGCGGTACCAGCAGTAGAGCCCAATCTGGACGCAGCTGAAGAAGAAGCCGCCCACGTTCGGGTACTGCATGCATGCGCGCATGGCAGAGTCAGAGATCCATCCACTCAAGGTATCAGTGGCAGTGGCAGCAATGCCAAGTTAAGGGAACAAGTAGCTACTAGGTGGCATACCATGACGAATGGGTCCTTGGTGAAGAGGCCGTAGCAGAACCAGGCGACAGCGCTGAGGACGAGGCAGAAGGAGAGGCCGACGGGCAGGAACTCCACGCTCTTGGTCTTGATCACCTTGACCTGTGCATGCCATATTGCCATGTCAACTGTCATGCATGGCCGGCCAAAACGATGGAAGCAGAAGAGAAGAGAGACGGCGGCTTACGATGATGGAGAGCGGCGCGACGAAGACGGCCATGGAGAAGGCGAGGCAGACGCTGCCGAGGAACTTGACGCGGTGGGCCGGCGCGAAGGCGTACATGGTGACGACGAGGACGAGGCCGAAGGCGGCGACGTCGAGGACGAAGAAGTAGGCGAGCGTCCTGAGCCTGGCCCGGGGCGGCGCGTAGACGAGGTAGGCGATGATGTAGACGGTCTCGATGCAGCAGCCGAAGCTGTTGATGGTGAGCAGGAGGGGGGAGTGGGTCTTGAGCAGCGCGTAGAAGATGAGCAGCGAGCAGCTGAAGAGCGCCACCACGTACGGCACCGAGCTGAACCCGCCCGTCGTCTTCTTCCTGTAGATCTGCAGGAACGTCGCCCTGCACCCGCACGTACGCGACACCCATCGTCAGTTGATTGAACACCACCACATGCATCGATCAATGGCGTACTTACGTACGTCAAAGATTACTTGAACAACATGCATGATAGGAATGAATTAGCAGCTGGTTAGATATATACTTACATTGGCGCGAGGAACACGAAGAAGGAGACGATGTTTCCTGCACGATCAAGGAAGAGGAAAATCGACGCCGTTAGTTTTGTCAGTCACATTCTTTAATTAGTAGTTCTTTTGGCACCTATAATTAGTAGTAGAATGTTCATTTTTAATTTATTTAGTGCGCGGGTGCAGCCAACGGCAAGGAAGTTGCAGGGGAGAGCACGCATCCGTCGCCGCTCAACCAATCGCCATTCCAAGAAAAGAAAGGGGACTTGGCAGAGAGATCGATAGAGAGTGCATGGTGAGCTGTTGGTGACAAATGCATTAACTAGGAAATGCACGCACAATTGATGGGGG
>NC_041393.1:238076285-238077574 GCF_002162155.2 Triticum dicoccoides
GGGGGGGGGTTAGCCTTTTAGGTGTGATCTGTGTCCGTGCGTGTCTCTGTTGTTTGTCAGCAACCGAGGATGTGTTGTTGCTAGAATTGGGAGGTGGTGGGGTTTTGGAGATGCGCTTCCCTACCCTATGCACGCACGAACCAACCCAGGCGATGGATCTTGCGATAAATGCACAGCAGACTGCTCAACAAGAAGGAAGAGAGGAAGCACCAAATGACACAGAAACACTGAATGAAACTGCATTTTCTCCATGAATTGCGTACCTGCGATGCCGGCGAGGGCGCTCGCCGGGTGAGACATGTCGAAGAGGCCCCCAGCCATTGCGACGACGACGGCGAAGAAGACTCGGCTACTGCTAGCTAGTGAAGGTATCAACTGGAGGGAGAGGAAAGGAGGGAGGGAGAGAGAGAGAGAGAAGATCTTAGCCAAGAACTAGTCCCGAAGCCAAGAGCCCCCTCTCCTACTCCCTTTCCGGGTGACACAAGGATCAGTGCGAGCTCTCGAGGAGATGCGCCTGCTGCTTGTGTGCTTTGGCCTCGGCGACGGGCGCTGGCTTATATAGACGGGCGCGGCGCTGGTGCTGTACAGTACAGCAGCCACTCCTGGCCGCATGATCGATCCAGATCCAGGGATCCGTTCATCAGCCTGCCCGTGCCCGGCCTTGTGAACACACCAGCAGCTACCACTCCCCTCCCCCCTCTGTCAACATTTTGCTGCATTTGGAACGTAGGCAAAAACGAGTTTTGAAAACGTGTCTGTGTGGTTTAGTCTTGGAAAGTCGTGTGATCGGGAGGGAAAGATGGTACATTTATTTTTACGAGGAAAAGTAAATGGCGATCGAGCGTAAGAATTTTATATAGCTACAAAAAGCCCAAACAATTCGACCTTCGCACGGCGCCCGGCTTCGCTCCTCGGCCACCTTGAGATCCTGTACTTACTACTTCTGTTGAAAACCGCTAGTTCACCCTTTTTTCCTTTTTTGTTGAAAACCGGTGGACAGACCACCGGACCGGTTCTTGTTTTCCCTCGTTGATTTGGTACCGTACGCATCGGCTGGGCCAAGGAAACTGAAAGATCAGCTTCTTTAAACCTTGTTTACTGCTGTATTAATATGGAGAGATCCCATATTTCTTTCTTGGTTTTTTCATGAGTTTCTCTAGTGCATCATCAGCGTTGCAGTTGATGTGGCACAGGCAGGGCCGGTGTCTTCACGAAACGCTCCGCTGGTTGTGGAATGTTGGTTATGGTGTTAGTGATACCTCTACAGGAGATCTAGTTCACTCGCAAAA
>NC_041393.1:238077866-238118360 GCF_002162155.2 Triticum dicoccoides
CAGGAGATCTAGTTGGGTGATGTTGAGATTTACTTACACATTTGGTAACTATACTTGATAGCTATTTACTCCAATAACTACTCCTGTCTCTGTCTCCCTCTCCCCTCTGTGAACGTTTGCTGCATTTGGAGACGTAGGCAAAATCAGTTTTGAAAACGTGTGTCTGGTCTTGGAAAGCTGTGTGATCAGGAGGGGAAGATTCATTTGATAATGGAGTAATAATGTACTCCCTCCGTTCGAAATTACTTGTCGCAGAAATGGATGTATCTAGACGTATTTTAGTTATAGATACATCCATTTTCGAGACAAGTAATTCCGAACGGAGGGAGTAGCTATATATGTGTGAGGCATCTCGCGGTGCTCCATGCTGGACAGACTCCTAGACTGTCACATAAGCAAAATTACAATGTAACACATCCTAACTATATTTTCACTAATTAAATCGCTCATTGTGTTTCATAAAACAGGCATACGTTTTGGTGCGTTTATTCACTCATTTCAGTCTGTATATAAGTCTATATTGAAATATCCGAAACATCTTATATTTGTGAACGCAAGGAGTAGCAAACAATATATATGCCTATGTATACATCTATAAAATGGCCTTCTCGTATGTGCTGCATTAATTGTTTCGACTCCCAATATTTGTTGTTCCTCTGATATTGTTAATTAGTCACTTGTAAAAGTTTCCAAGCTATTCACTACACAACTTAACTAACAAGTTGCCTAGCTAAACCATGAATATGCTCTAAGAGGCAATCATGATCTATACATAGGCGAAAACAGTGCCTGGGAGACAGGGGTCTGTCAGTTTGTTGCCGCGTCATTGATTTCTTGCTAGCCCTGAATTAATTGAATTAACCACCATTCCATAAGTTAGGAATTGCTATAGAAGAGAGTGAATTCTGAAATCTAATTAACAAGCAACCAACACGTAAGAGATTAGCCAGCATTAATTAATCTGCAGGATTTTGGTGCTCTTGGCTCACCAAGCTGGTGTATGAGGCTACGAAAAAAGCAGAACATTTCGAACAGAAAAGATGATGTCGGCTTCCAGTGATGAAAGTCTAGTTATTCCTGTCAGCTTTCCCTCACAATGTTCATGAGGTGTGTTTCCCAACGGTGTCACACCGACGGGAATTCGTCACATATATCCTTGACGACCATCTTAAAGAAAGTAATAAAACAAATTTAATGTATTCACTTTCTTCCCTAGTTCCCAATAAGATCTTTTGGTTCACAAAAGGTATAAGATACAGAGAAAGTGAAAAGAATGATCACCCATACATAAGCCCTCGGTATGAACAGTTTAGCTGACAGGAGCAGAAGAGATATATGATGACTACATCACCATTGGTGAGCTCAAACATGATACACTGGAAAGTGACTTGATCAAGAATAGTAGCGCACATATTGTCCTCCACCAAGTAATCAGCTAGCTATGAAAAGAGTTCTAGGAAACCATGTGAATCCACACTACCAGTTAGCCGGGATTGCTTGCAATCAATTGGGGATACCATTTCTGAAGATAAATTTGTTACCAATACTGTATATGGATTACAGAGTGCAAATTTGACCTGCAGGAATACATGGAGTAGTATCAGTTTGAAGGATGCACTTGCAATTATTACATATGACTGAAGTGTTTTTACTTTATGTAGAGGAAAATGCTTAATGATATACTCCCTCCGTCCCGAATTACTTATGGCAGAATTGGGTAGAAATGGATGTCTAGAACTAAAAATACTTCTAGATACATCCATTTTTGCGACAAGTAATTCGGGACGGAGGGAGTACATGAAAAGTCCATTTGAAGGTTGCGGACGGTTCAAAACCCAGAGTTTATTGTTAGTGTTACTAAATAAATTTTATTTGATGTTAATAGACAGCCCTCTTTTCACCAAAAGAAACAAAAGGTCAGGACTCAAGAAACTAGGGGTGCCTCCCTTTTTTCTTCCCAAGAGACTTGGAATGCAGAGTTTGTGCCCCTTCAGGTTCACATCAGCTAGCTTCAAAAGTGCATCACATTATTATTGTACTGGCTTGGAATAGTTTGCATTTGTACTGCATACTTTCTGGATCAGTCTTCCCTATCTGATACAGTCCCTGTTTTCTTGAGCAGCTAGCTCTTGAGGCAGCAAACACTGTCATCATGCAACATGAGGAGTTGAGGACCATGTAAATGCCGAGAAACTAGGGGGAAATTTCGAGCAGGCTCCAGGTGTACATGACATGAATGCTAAAATTTTTCTTAGTGGCATATTTAGCAACACTTGTTCAACTAGACCACCTTCTGTCCACAGGAATGCATGCTACTAGCTAGTCTACTTCTATTTATGTTTCATAGAACCAGCTAGGCCGAAGAGAAAGATCTGCTCAGAGGTGCCGTATAAGTAGACACATAGCTGGCCTCCAATATTTACCTGTTCCAAAAACTTGGTCTATACAATTACTTGATTTTATCACTAAAACTCCATCAATGGATGAAACTTCACAACGACACCTCTTCTTGAAGCAAATTTGGTATCTTGTAGTTGCAAACCACAACCAACAGAAATTTGAGCATACATTGTTGTGTTAGAATTGATCTGGTCGATGATGAGAAGTAACTTGCTGGTCTCAGTTTCTTGTTTCTTGCCCATGGCAGCATTCCAACATCCAATTACAGAAAAAAAGATGCTGAGATGTGGTGTATGCTTGTGCTCCCATGTCTCATCAGGTTGTTGCATCACTCCACTCAGCATCAAATTTAGTCAAGATGTGGGCAGTTAGTTCTTATCATGCCAATATTACCTAGCAGTTGCTTCAGAAGGCATTCATATATAAATTCATGCTAAGAGACAGCCAGTAGGTGGCAAGCTCTGTTATCTTATCCTGTCCAAATATTGCAACTAGGTGTGGAGAAATTCTAGACAGCACCTACTTTGACCTCAGTGCAAATGTGCTGTAAACAAAGCTAACTGATCTTACCCTAGAAAAAGGAAGAAAAAGGCCAACCGATCTTTTGGGTCGGTTTAAATTTAGCTTTGGGCTTATAAGCCAAAAAAGCCCCTATTAATGTGATTTTGGCTTTTGACAAGAGCGAAAAGCACATGAACAAGTGTTTTTTTGGCTTATAAGCCAGACACCAAAACCCAAAGGTAAGCCTAATCAGACACCCCCTTGGGCTGCTGGGAAGCTCCTATGCTTGATTTGTGTTCATCAAAGCTACCAAAGGTAAGTGTGCCTCTCTGAAACTTCATCTCCTTAATTTAGGTTGTACTCAAGACGGTTACATGTTGTCTTCCTGAAAAAGTCAATTAATTAACAATCACTAATGTGAGACCAAAGAGTATGAATATCACCTATGTTCTCCAGATGGAGATGTCAATATTCTCTCCGCTGCCGTCCTTTCTGACTACATCTGCCCCCATGCATCATGAACTGGGAGACTGAACTGAAGGTGTGCAGTTCCTACAGTTGCATAGTGGGGTACTGCATTTCACCAATGGCCGTCCACCTAGCTTTGCTCCGGCCAGAGCCGGCCCGCCAGTACCGCAGACTTCTCGTTCAAGAAGGGCAAATCTGATCCTATGCATAATCACCATGTCTCCCATGCCATTTCCTCAAGTGTCTAGGTTTTCTGCAACACCCATCTAAATGCCCGTGGTTTTGTGGTGGTATGAACAACTCTAGGTGGCTGGAACCCATCTCTGTACACCAGCATTCTCTGCTAAGAATCTTTTGACATTTTTCCCACGCGCGTGCACTTGTTGGAAATAGTTCATGTATGCTATATTTTGTTTTGTTTTATTGAAGCCGTACCCTGTTGATCACAAAGTTGCATATCACATTTCAAATAAAGAAGCTCCATCAAAGCATGTTTTACACACATTAAATGCTCCTAACTAGTAGTGGAGAAGCTCAAGTGGTGCTAAATTCTTACAAGGAACCAGGGACAGATTCTTTGATGCATGCCGGACATCTATATATGTAACTGGCTATATAGTTCACAGAACAAACCTGTGGAGGACAGTACAGCCGTGTGAATTAGCAACTAATTGAGCTATACATAAGTGCATGATGGACAGGCACAGGTGTCAATCAAGCTGGGATCGAGATATATATATATGACAAAGACCCTCGCTGAGTCAAGCCCATATACGTAGTATTCTCCTGGTTAAGAAGAGACGACAGCCGTTTTTGCTGCAAGTCTGGGGTGGCCGTAACAAACTTTACCGCTTTTCTCCTTGGAGGTGGAGGTGACGGGTAAATGTGGCGAAAGCTCTTTGTTGTTTTCCTGGATGGAAAGGAACAGAACCGGACTAAATTAATTTCTACTATACTCAAACTGGGATAATAATCAAGCAAAAGAGCAGACAGTACAGATCTCCTTAACCTAGCCGGGTAGGTAGGTTGGCCTGCTACTGCATGCTAGTGCCGGTAATGCTGTGCCCATTTTCCCAATCTTGTTTCAGGCACGATCAAGATCATGGGGTGGACATTGGGCAACTTGGGTGGTCAGCCCCAAAAACAATGCGCATGCACCGGACGGGTTTTACTAGTGCCGGTTGCAGCAGTAGAGGTTAGGCCTAGCTTTTCCCCTTTCTATCTCAATTCTCACCTCACCTCATCTCTTCCGATCCCTTCCCTTCCCTGTGCTGGCCCTCGCAATGAAGACCTCTGTAGTAGCATTTCACCTTCAGCCGGGGGGCCAGTGAGACGAGCACATCAACGAACCATATCTTGCAAAAAGAGCGCGTATATCCGATGGCTCGCGCATAAATCTGTGTCGCGCAAGTTACCACCTCCCTATAGCGTTGCTTGGTAGACTGGTAGTGATGCATCGAATCCTTTGATCAAGTTCCGAGGGGTCGTTTGAGTCAATAGAAATTGGCAAAAATAATACTCCCTCCGTTCATAAATATAAGAAGTTTTGGATATTTCAATATGGGCTACATATACAGACTGAAATTAGTGAACAAACACACTAGGACGTGTACATATACATTCGATTCGGAAAAGAGTTAGAAAATCTTATATTTGTGAACGGAGGAAGTAGGAACGAGACTTCAGTAGCGAAATTCATATGAATCATAGTCCTACAAAATTAAACCGCCCACGCGAAATAATGATTTCTGATGACAGTCAGTAAAGCTCCAAAATTCTTGCAACAATCATTTGAACCAAAGTGGTTGTTAACTTTACAACCCTGGCCCTGGCTAGCTTGCACGCATAGATGCAGACAGCAGGAAGGGGAGACAGCGATCCTGTGCCCTTTGCACCCAAAGAAAACCAGCACCAGTGCAACCGAGGTGATCAAATGGCATGTTTTTGCCGTGAATTTTGGTGGTTATTTTCAGCACCACTAGACTTTTCTGATCCGTGTGCATGCGGCATGCCAATATGCAGCCGATCTGGCCGTCGTTGGTTCTTCCAGAATGGCAAGTTGGTGCCAAGGGCTCTCAATAACTTGAATCTTTTTTCCCTCTGTGTCATATCTTATCTCCTGTGCGCTGTAACCTATGTGGCCACTGTAGTGGTGAATGAATTATTAAAGTGCCTGCCTCAATGTCGTCGATCGGCGTACGAGGTTCCAGTTGCCTCGTCTAGTCAACACCAAAAGGAATAATCAAGGACGGTAGAAATATATTGGTTGCTTGCTTGGCCTACCAATCATGGAGCTCCCAATTCTACTGGAACAGCAGTACTACAAGTCCATTACCTAGAATGCATACATGCATGGGACTATGGGAGCAGGTATCTCTTCAATTTCAATTTTACTGATGGATCTTGAAGCACGTTAATTTTTTTAATTTTTTTATTTAGGTTCGGTTCTCATATGAATTGAGAGAAATCAACCCGCTGGAAAAAGGCCTTGGTTTCGTTTCGGAGTAGTATAAATGTTTGTCCATGTGATATCCAAAATTACAAGCAAACACTTCAGTTAGAGTATGTCATTTTCAGATTAGGCGTGGGTCAATTAAGCACATCTTGTACTAGAGAGGAAGGGGTCTCTCTTTTAAGGAAACGACGAGCGTTTGTACCTTTTGATCTTACCTGCCTTAGCTCCTAAAAGGTAGAAATTCAATGTGCGCCTTCCACATGCATCTGGTTTCTAATTTTAAAACATCCGTCAAAAACAATTTAGGCTACTTTTGCTTTACCATGATATGTAGAGTATTCCTGAACAACATGCTGATGAAACATATTCTTCATACTACATGCATTTTCCATGAGAGTATTTCCATAATACCCTAATGGTTCCATTAAAAAGGAAATCCTATTTTTTGTGATGACAAAGAAGAAAATCTTGAAGAATTAATTAAGCAAAATTTTCATGTATACTACTAATTCGTGTTTCGTTTTCAAATTCTTGCCGGAAACCCATTATTTTCATGATGGTTCCGGGCTAGTAATTCGGTGATGCACTTGGACACGTCACACGTATGCCTTAGCAAGATGCTCAATATATATAGTCATGATAACTCGCAACAAAGATAAAGCCTATTTCGTCAGCACCCGGTCTGTCACATCGTGGCATGCAAAGGTATGCCCAAAGGAAGATCCCTGGAAATTGCAAGCCAAAGTCTTAGGCAAAAGTGTTCCCAACATTTTTTGCTTGTTTTTTTAAATGAATTTCTCAACGTCCATAAATGTGTGCCCTTTTATTTTTCGTGATTGTGTTGTACCCTAAACCCACGAAGCATCAAATTTCGGGCTTGGCGCCTTGTGTGTCTCGTTAATACAGATTATCCTAGACCGGAAGCTGAAAAGCTCTTGTGCGGTTGCATTATCGTGGCAAAGAATCAATAGAAGCTTTCATTAGGAAGAAATGACACCTTTATCAAAAAAAAAAAAAAAGAGGACATGGTGCTCTGCCTTCATCTGATCATCTCGGCTAGCTCTTGCCAAAAAGTGGCATGCGTCTCCATAGCAAAACCCGCTAGCTAGCTCTAGCTGCACCTTCTTTCTTGCTAGTGTGGTGACTTGTACGCTACCATGCATATATATGCCTCAGGCAGGACGCAAATATACAAGGACAAATTAATTAAGCCGCTTATTGTCAGAATTCACTCCCGTCTACATCACAGCCGCAAAAGGTAAAGGGAATTAAGCAAGCAGGGGATGGTTCCACATGCAAAAATGCAGCCATTCACGCCCTCAGCTCCAACTCTTCTTCCCCAATAGGCAATCCACATATATGTGCACCATTTTTAGTGTTTTCGTGCAAGAGGCAACGGTTCATCTTAGAGGCATATACCAGAAACCACTTCCGAGTAGTCACTGATACGCTGGCCCCACTGGCATGCGCCGTTTTGAGGCGGAGAGTGGTCGCTGAAATACACGCCCTAACGACAGAGACATTGCTCAGTTTACACCAAGGCGGTGGATAGTGACTGACATGCAGGCCCTGCAATCTTTGTCCCCACGGCGCACATAGGCAGGGCAGGGCAAGCAGCACATTTGTCCGTCCCCGGTACAAGTGGCAAAGTGGAAGAGAAAACGGTATAGGAAGTGCGTGCAGAGTAGAGCGGGGCGGTATAGGAAGGATCGCTATAGGTCGATCGAGCTAGGAAACGGTGCGGTGGCCGGCCAGCTACGCATGCACCGGCCGGTGGATCGTTGGAGCTGAGGTAGCACCGGGCAGGAGGCGACTAGGCAAGTTGCATGCAGTTTTGGGCACAGAATCACACTATACCCGGCCGGGTAGGGTAGCTGTTGCTCACTCCATGTCTTAGCGCTTATGCTTCCATACATCACTCTGACTAGACTAGCCCTGCCCTGCCCTGAGATGAGATCTATCGCCACTAGCGGCCGCAAATTCGCTTTTGTTCCCGTGTATGCATGCATCTTGGATGGCAACGTGGCCGTACTTGAGTTTGGAATTGTAATTGTTTCTATCTATCTATCTAGAGATAACGAAAGCTGCTGGCCTGCCTGTCACTTGAGCTGGATGCCACCATGCATGCACTGCGGCGGCCTGCAGGCACTACCAATGCCAGCCTCCAATATGCATATGCTTGATCGATCCCTCTCACTCTCAGTTGCACCAGCATGCTTGATCGATCGCCTAGCTCACCTACCTAGCTTGCAAATTGCAATGCTCTCGACCGACCTCTCACTCACTTCACTTCACTTCATTGAGAATAATACTCCCTATGTTCCTACATATATATAAGTCCTTTTAGATATTTCAATACCGACTACATACAGAGCAAAATGAGTTAATCTACACTCTAAAATATGTCTATATACATCCATATGTAGTCCGTATTTAAATCTTTTAAAAGTTTTATATTTAGAGAGGTACAAGATGTTTTGGATATTTCAATACAAACTCCATACGGACTGAAACCAGTAAACAAACATACTGAAATGTGTCTACATACATATCCTACTACTACATGCATGCATGCGTACGGCCGGGTCGGCAGCCATGTGGTATTGCCAGCTGCTAAATGCGATTGGAGCCACCCACCGTTTTGATTTTTGATGTCGACGCACGCGAGGCTATGATGGGAAATGGCACACAGGGAGGGCACGGCAAGGCGACCAAGTACTAGGATGGATGGTGTGAGAGAGCGCCACTGTCGCATCGTCTGCACATATTGGCCTTCCTGGTCGGCTCGAGACGAGAAACGCGCCTGCATATGTGTGCTGAGGCTATTGGGCAGTTGGACTTGGATTGATTTGCCAATACACTGGACGTAGAACGGCAACGCGTACACATGTAATAAGCAATTCAAACTATTCAAAAAAAAAAAGGCTACGCAGCATGATTCGCGACACCAGTTCTTGCCTGCACGTCTGTCTGCTGCGACGGCTCAGGCCTCAGGGCCAGACAGCCAGCAGACTTGGCAATGGCCCTGTTTGGAATTTCAAAGCATACGTAGCTGGCAAGCTCGGTTAAGGGCCCTGTTTGATTAGGGCCGTAGGAAGAATGAAGAATGCCTACCAAGAATATATGCCCAAAGAACACGTCTGCAAAGTAGTAGTGGTAACTCGGGAGCAATTTTTGAGCAACATCCTTATTACAAGCAGACAAGGGCACAAATTTCCTCTCCCGGGCAAATACTGAATGCAGCTCTACAAGAAACAAATCATATGGACTAGATTTTCTAAAGTGGTGTGAATTCTGAAACTTTAGTTCATTTAGTTGAACTACTACTAAAGAAGGTCGGAGCGTACCCTCAAGGTTCCAAATCTGCGAACCTACATTCACTTGCCATTCAACACAGCTCAGATTACACTCCGAGATAATAAATCTTGATTAAATATGCCTCACCTCCTGAGAAAACAAACTGTCCCATAATTTGTATATATATACACACACACAATTGCATTGCAGATACAACATCAACCCAAACCCGGGAAGGGTGGGAGCTTGAGCTATTATAGGCCACTTTCTCGACACAACAAACACACACAACAACACAAGCTTGGACGGTCTGATGCACCGCCGGGAAGTCTGTTCTGAATTACACACGTCCAGGACCTTATCCTGCCACAACTGGTATACACATGATGCTCCATTCAGAACATGATCGATGGCGCACTGCAACGCAGAGCTCAAGTGTTCGTCTGTAGCATTCCGTTTGTGCTTGCTAGTGCACACCGCTCGTAGTAACATGGCCGCCCCCATTAGCCTCCTCGGTAGGGGCTGTTTGCACAGAATTGCCGTTCACTGACTCCGAGGTTTCAGCTCTAGGATCCCAGCTTGAATGCCTTGAATGCATGCCTGCTCGGCCTTCCACAAGCTCCGCGGAAAGTTCATCTCGGCTAACATCTGGGGATGCATGGGTTACTCTGCCCTCTTTCTCATCCAACATGCCACCAAGACCTACTTCCAAGTCGCCAATATCGGCTGTCGTCCTGGGTTCATCCCAAGGCGCTGGCTTCTTGCCCATTTCAAGATCTCCAACAGCCTTGCCCATGTTGGGGCTCATGGAACCCCTAGATGAAGATCGTGCTTGTTCTACACCTTGCTCTACCGTGACTCTTGCACGAAAATTGTTCTTTGAAGGAGGAATAGAGCTGCAGAATATCTCTAGAATGTTGTTCAGAATACCTCTGTTATAGGGGTTAGCCAGCCGATCATAGCGGTATCTGAAATTTTCATAAGTTGTCTACAAAAGGAAATGGGTATATGATTAACTATTGAATTGCAAGTACTACGAATAGGAGATGGTTATTAAAATAAACCAACGCCTACCTGGTTTGTGCTCATCAGATAGAAATGGAAGACAGACAGACCACCAACAAACCACACACAAAGAAAACAGTAGACAATCAGAACAATTGAGGCTGGTGTCTTTAACATTGCCCTCCCAATTGACAAATGCTCAGCATCACTAATCTTGATTATGTACACCCAACAGAAGGCAAATACGTAGAGGCAGATTAACATGGTGGAGAATACAAACATGTAGAAGAACCGATAATTACGCTGCATCAAATATTGCTTATGATTAGACCCAACTGATATTGAAGATAAGTGAGCAGAAATCCTACAATCAGAAATGTCAGCACAAAGAGCAACCTTGAAATACCTATGAGCACGCCCAAGCAACATGCTTTTGAAAAATAAGGATACATTACAAACTGTTACAAATCTCCATGCTTACCTGCCCAATGCATTGGCCAACCCATGGGCAATGATGATCAAACCGTTCCACGCAGTTATTGCAAATAGAACAGTGTGAGCATCGAGGTGGTCGGTAAAGCAAGCAGGTGTCACAATACTTAACCTTCACACTAATTCCGTTTACAACAACATCCCTCGTCCGAGGCAAACGGAGCGGTGTTTGACCTCTAATGTAATTGCTCCCATAGATGCTTTCAGGTTCAGGAGGGTGAGTATTGCGAGGTATTATTCCAGGGTCTCTACCAGATGTAAGAAGAAGTAGCGTCAAATCCTAGAAAAGGAAAAGAAGCTCAGTTGTGTTTACATTTACAATGCATGCAAAAACTATCATCGAAAGAACCATGGCCGGTACTATGTACGAGACAGTAAACAAAATAAAATAAGTTCACTTGGACCATTTCATTTTACAAGTTAAGTAATACACCCTCTGTTCACAAATGTAAGATGTTTTGGCAGTTTAATGTTCACAAATGTATGACGTTTTAGCAGTTTAATTTATACTGCCAAAACGTCTTACATTTGTGAACAGAGGGAGTACCTTTTATTTTTTGCTTCTAATCATAAATAATTAATGACTTGTGATGTACTAGTATGCTTACATAGACGGTGAAGACAACTACCACTACCATCACTGAGATACCACAGTGATCAGGAAAGTCATTTATGAGGTGTCTGGCGACAAACACACAGAACACCACCACTGGTACAAAGATGAGGGACATAGTAAGAAATATGGATCTCGCATCAGGCCCAAATATAAGCCTCCCTTGCAAGAAGAATTCCTGAAAAATGCAAAGGCATGTCATCAACAAAATTCAGCAAATGTGGTTGTAATAAGCAATCATAGCAAACATTAAATGTTTTAAATTCAAAGCAGTGGTACAGCCTAAATAGCAACAAAAGCTTTCCTGTGAAGTGCTGCAAGCTGTAGACCCTTTGGAGGAGCTTAAGCTTCTATTGGATTTAAGTTGAAGCTCACCTAAACAGTGACTGATGGCATAGCTGAGCTATCATAAGTTAATAAGCTAAAGAATTTTGTATCTTTCACCAATGACCATTTTGACTATTTAGTTCTACTAGAAAACATATGTCAATATCAAGCCATATGTACAGAAAAGAGAACAAAATGCAATTTATCGTGATTTCTGAACAATATGACAAAGCTCATGAAAATATTAACATGAACAAGGTCCATCATATCTAAGAGCTAGCAAAAAGTATTGTAAGTGCACTCAATCATGACTCATTCCAAGGATAACAAAAGTATCACAAGACTAAAAATATGAGAAACTAGCAGGCTTGGATGTCAGGAAACAAGGTTTTCTAAAATCATCGTTATCAACTTGAACATATCAACGTTGGTAGCAATTGCAAAGAAATCTTATACTATTGGTGACATCTTTACACATACAACTCCTTACTTTGCATAGTTTCATTTCACCTACGTACTAATTGAAATCAGTTGCAGCTAAAGCATAGGCATCCTTACATATACTAACTCACAAGGAGTTTTTTTTTTTGGCGAGTGAACTCGCAAGGAGCTAGCTGTTCATCATAGAGACAAAGACCAAACATCAAAACTGTGGATAAAATTTTCAACTAAAATCCATCGATTGTACTGCTCAACATATATCTCACCTGAATTTATCCGAATGAAATACCTATTTCGCAGATGTATCGTTGTATGGTAATGAACAAAAGAAAAACAAAATATCTTTTCCAAATGGAACCAAACTTCCATTTTTCTGGGGTGACAGCCATCACAGAGCGGCAGCCATCCAAGTAACTCACAAGCACCTCCAGTACTGATCATTTATCAATCTCCAATTCACAGTACGAGGTAAACTGGCGATGGGTCAAAAGATAATTTCAGAGTAACAGGTATGAGTTTGCTCTTATTCGAATGCAAATGTTCACACCGCACAAGAGGAAAACCGACATGACTATCAAAAACCCATTCTGACTAACTCCACAACAAATTTCTAGTCTAGTGAACGTTAGCCACTCTTGAAAGAGAAACTCAATTTCACAGATAGCTAAGCGACTCGCATAGAGCGTATCTGTACATTCGTATATCCAGACTGAAATCCCTCCTACGGCGATGGACAAGAGACAGAGGGGGGAGAAAGAGAGAGAACGTACGTTGTTTCCGCGCCAAACCTGGTAAACCCTAGGCTGCTCGCCGGCGTCTCGGCTGCCATCGGAGCGGGAGGGCCGTGGCACGTACATGCCGCCCGCCGCAGAGGCAGGAAACCCTAGAGCACCCTCCCCCCGACGCGACCTCCGCCCCTACGGCAAATGATGACCCGTCCTGCCTCGCCTTCCCCGGAGAGAGGTCCGGACGCAACGCCGCCGCACCGAGGTCACCCCGGCGACAGGGCTGCTGCGGAGGCGGCGGCGTGGACGGAGGCGGGCGCGAGGCGGAAAAAAGGAGAGGTGGGAGGGGACGAGGACGATGAGGTCTTCGGGCTCGGCCGGTCGGGTCAGGGCCGGACGACAGGGACGTGGCCGCGCGCCCGCTTTTGACCGGGCGCGCTCGCATCCAATGGCGTCTCAAAATCAGTCGGAGCACGCTCGGCTCGAGGCAGCGACAAAAGGTCAAATCGGCCACACCATAACCGTTTACCGCGAATTTAATTTGTAGAATGATTAAACTGTGGAAAATGCTTGGCTTCAGCCAACTGATTTCTCGAAAGAAATCCACCGCATTCGCTGGGTGCCACACGTCCTGGTGTAGACCACACACCGGTTGAAAGCCACTCGCCTCCAACCTTGTCTCTTCGCGCTCTCTCCTATCTTTCTTCTTCACCTATATCTCCCCGAAATTGCAAGCTCTTCGTTGCTACTCATGGCGTACCTCCATTGACGCTAGTGAAGGAGATATGAGGGACACCTAGGTGCTTCAGGGGACACCCGCGCTGCTATGATGGAGGTGTTGGGGACGGGCAAGCACCATGTGTGTCGCCGCTAGAGCCTACGTGCTTTGTCGGTCCTTTCTTGGATATACCAGGCGAGCTGCTCACTAGGATTGCAACATAACCGGTGTTACAAAAACATAATCAGTGTTGCAGGAATAATAGTTGCTTTAAAAACATCTCTCGTGCTTCAACAACAACACCGGAGCTACAAGACAAAGGTAACCGCTATGGCGGGTTGTTTCTGAAACATGGCCTATGTTGCAGAAGTCTATGAGACTACGAGAAAAAACCCACAGAATTTGGTTCACCATCTATGCTAAACTAGATGGTGTCCCGTGCGTTGTTGCAGAACCTTACTAATAGTTGCAAAAAAACATGTAAAACTAATTAAAAGCAAATGTACGATTAAAAAAAATATTGCGAAGCATATAGAAAGAAAAAGAAATGAATTGTGGTTACAAGAATGTCATCTGTAACAAAATATGAAGGATGAACTCTAACGCAAAAAAACTTATAACTAACATGTGAATTGATGTGGCAGCACTGCGTGTATATAGTAATGAAACAATGTAATTTATGGCTTGCTTATGTGACATGGTTGCATTGCTTGAAAAAAATAGATAGTGGGTTGTACTCCATCCGTTTCTAAATATAAGCCTTTTTAGAGATTCCAATGCAGACTACATACGGAGCAAAATGAGTGAATCTACACTCTAAAATGCGTCTATATACATATGTATGTAGTTCGCATTGAAATCTCTAAAAAGACTTACATTTATGCATTTTATACGACCCAATCAGTTAGGGATCGAGTTCACATGGAAGGAGGTGAGTAGGAGTAGGACAACAACATGGGAGACTTGAAGGATAAGAAGGTGAGAGTTCAAACAAAAACAAGGATTAGGCTCAGATCATCCATTTGATTCATGCCTTCGTTTGTTGTTTAGCATCCCATCAGAGTCCACACCATCACCCAAATTATGTGCATACAAAATTTGATCATCCTCTAGCTTGTAGTCACTGTCCTCAAACTCATTGCCACTTCCCAAACCCACTTTCACTGTATCCTCCTCTTCTACTTCATAATGAGTTCTAACACATTCACGATCAAGTGAATTTTGTATCTTCTCGGTACACTTGTGGCGGAGCTAAATCTGACAGATCTCGGGTAGGGGGTCCCAAACTACTGATCTTAGCACGATGGTAATAGGACAAAGAAGGGACACGGTGTTTACCCAGGTTCAGGCCCTCTGGATGAGGTAAAACCCTATGGCATGCTTGTATTGTACTGATTATGGATGGAGTACGGAGTACAGGTTGATCTACCTCGAGATCGTATGTGTGGATGAATCTACCTCTGGTCTAAACCCCTGGGCTTATATAGACACTGGGGGTACCTGGGCTTACACATAGGTCGGTTAAATCAGGGTGTGTGTCAAGTCTTTGGAAAATTAAATCTTAAGTATGCCATGGGGCCTAATAGGTGTGGCCCACTGGTTGATATTTAGGGGTCCTCGGCCCAACCCGTCCTTTGGGGGCTGACGTGGTTAGCACCATTAGCGGCCCCTGAACTGGTCTTCAAGCCGAGGACATAGTTCAGCTCCTCCAAGTTGTGGCTTCATCTTTATTCTTCGGCTTCGTAGGCGAGTTCACCAAACCCGATATCTTTGTCTTCTAGATTAACCCCATGTCCGAGAATGTTCTCGAATCCAAAGTCCTTGCACTGGAGTAAATGCCTTAAGAGATAAGCAAACTCCTCCTGAGGACCGATTGAAGGTCTCACCCTGATGATTTTTCAGTATGCCACCTAGCCGGGGTCCCACCGTTGATGTGTCCAATCAGGCGAATTGTAGCGGGCCTGATAGTGGCCCTAGCGGCATCATTACTTTCCTTTCCTTGATTTGCGTGTGCATGTAAGGCACGATGCCTGGGAAACATGTGTATTTATCATCGGACTCAAATGTCCTGTCGTCCAACGACCTAGGATTTCCATATAAGGTTGAGGGAAAGGGGCAAGAGATTTTACATTCCTTCAATCCCCTCTTGCCCCGCGCAAAGCTCGTCCGCCTCCTCAGTCCATTGTCTTTTCAGGAGCTCCAAGCCATGGAGATCGCCGCAAGTTCATCCACCTGTCCTATTGCCCCCTCAAGGGAGACTGGAAAAGTTGCTCGGTGTCACAAGGACAGCTGAACTGTCTCTCCACCTCTGGGTATCTTCCCGACCCAAAGCTCACGCAAACTCATCCGGGGTTGGTTTCCCTAGACAATGGGGTTCTTCACGACAACTTCCCCACACCACAACCCCACTAGTGGCTATGATTTGTTCCTTTTCTACTCCATCGCCTCGGCTTTCCCATCCACCCCTTCCTCAGGGGTCTTCTACGTTTTTACGGGATCCAAGTCCACCACCTTACGATGGGCTCCATCCCCTGGTACGCATCGGTGCTATACAAACGGTTTTTAACCCTTTTCCGCAATGACATTTGGAACCGTCGCCAAGTGAGTGTGGGCGATAGGAGGGTCCTTCCCACACGACCTAGAAACCGTCAGGGATATGCCCTCCTGGCACACACGCTCGGCAAAATGAGGTCGTGTGCGACCGGCGAGTGCTCAAATACGGTTATATGTATAGTAGTGCTAAAAAAATACAATTATACAGGCGAAATCATTTCCGGCCGTAAGTATGCTACCTCTTGAGCACTGCATTGGTTTTCCCTTTAAGAGGAAAGGGTGATGCAACAAAGTAGCATAAGTATTTCCTCAGTTTTGAGAACCAAGGTATCAATCCAGTAGGAGGCTCCACGCAAGTCCCTCGTACCTACACAAACAAACAAGAACCTCGCAACCAATGCGATAAAGGGGTTGTCAATCCCTTCATGGCCACTTGCAAATGTGAGATCTGATAGATATAATAAGATAAGATAAATATTTTTGGTATTTTTATGATATAGATTGGAAAGTAAAGATTGCAAAATAAAGTAGATTAGAAACTTATATGATGGAAAATAGACCCGGGGGCCATAGGTTTCACTAGTGGCTTCTCTCAAGATAGCATAAGTATTACGGTGGGTGAACAAATTATTGTTGAGCAATTGATAGAAAAGTGCATAGTTATGAGAATATCTAGGCATGATCATGTATATAGGCATCACGTCCGCAACAAGTAGATCGACTCCTGCCTGCATCTACTACTATTACTCCACACATCGACCGCTATCCAGCATGCATCTAGAGTATTAAGTTCATAAGAACAGAGTAACACATTAGGCAAGATGACATGATGTAGAGGGATAAACTCAAGCAATATGATATAAACCCCATCTTTTTATCCTCGATGGCAACAATACAATACGTGCCTTGCTGCCCCTGCTGTCATTAGAAAAGGACACCGCAAGATTGAACCCAAAGTTAAGCACTTCTCCCATTGCAAGAAAGATCAATCTAGTAGGCCAAACCTAACTAATAATTCAAAGAGACTTGCAAAGATAACCAATCATACATAAAAGAATTTAGAGGAGATTCAAATATTTCTCATAGATAAACTTGATCATAAACCCACAATTCATCGGATCTCGACAAACACACCGCAAAAAGAGTTACATCGAATAGATCTCCGAGAAGATCGAGGAGAACATTGTATTGAGATTCAAAGAGAGAGAAGAAGCCATCTAGCTAATAACTATGGACCCGAAGGTCTGTGGTAAACTACTCACAACTCATCGGAGAGGCTATGGTGTTGATGTAGAAGCCCTCCGTGATCGATTCCCCCTCCGGTGGAGCACCGGAAAAGGCTCCAAGATGGTATCTCACGAGTACAGAAGGTTGCGGCGGTGGAAATAGGGTTTCGTGGTGCTCCTTAGTGTTTTCAGGGTATGCAAGTATATATAGGTGATGCAAGTCGGTCAGGGGAGCCACGAGGGGCCCACGAGGGTGGGGGCGTACCCACCACCCTAGGGCGCGCCCTGCACCCTCGTGGCCACCTCGGCTGCTTCTTGACGTCCACTCCAAGTCTCCTAGATTGCGTTTGTTCCAAAAAGATCTCTCCCGAAGGTTTCATTCTGTTTGGACTCCGATTGATATTCCTTTTCTTCAAAACACTGAAATAGGCAAAAAATAGGCAAAAAAACAGCAATTTGGGCTGGGCCTCCGGTTAATAGGTTAGTCCCAAAAATGATATAAAAGTGTATAGTAAAGCCCATAAACATCCAAAATGGGTAATATAATAGCATGGAACAATAAAAAATTATAGATACGTTGGAGAAGTATCAAAGTATATCCCACACAGTCAGTCCCCGCTAAATGTTTTCGTTCGTATGTACATTCCTCATAGTCCATCCAAGGAATACGTTTCCATTAGTATGTACATCCCACACAGTTAATCCAAGAAGTACCAAACGTTTGCGATGCGCACAAGATCACAAATAGTCTATAATTTCGAAGTGTGTGTGATAAGGTGACTATCACAAACATTTAATAAGAAAGAATTGTGTGCGATGCTATTGTTAATCGCACACGTTTTTTCTTGGTTGATCGTGTGTGTAGTGGAGATTGACCGCACACGTTTTTTCTTGGCTGGTCGTGTGTGCAGTGGAGATTGATCGCACACGTAGCGGATCCTAGAAACGTGTCTAATCCCCACATCTATCGCAGACGTTTCGCTTTCGCCAACCGTGTGTAGTATAATCCGTGATTAATCCGTAATTAATCCCTAATTTAAAAATCATATGTTTTGAATTTTATAGTAGGCAATCACTTATTTCATATCCAACCATGTTTGTTACAAATATAGGTTCAACCACGAATGCATAATTTGATGCACAGGTACATATACTAAAGAACTACAGAAGCACCAAGTAAAGAATGATGAACCATAATTGTACTAAAGACTGTAAAGAGAGAGGCGAAAGACATTCTGGTTGCTGGAGAAGCTGAAGCGGAATGCCCATATTGTGCCCTCCTCCATGCATAATGCGTGCACGACTCTAGGCCAACCCCTTGTGATGGCTACCAGTCCATCCTTCACTGTCTTCATTACGACTTCTCGATGCTCATTGTAGTCTGGATGAAATACTTTAACCTTCATTGCGTGTCCACCAATCATGTACTTTGCGAGGTAATCTTGAGTGAACTGCTTCGGGAACCACTGTGAACGAAAAAGATTCAGACATTGTTGTCTAACAACTCATTATGGGCAGTAAAAAGAGAAGGCTGCAGAGTTTGTAGTTACCATCCTACAACTCATTGTTGTGTTGGATAGAGCATAAAAAAATAATTTGCTTGCCGCCATTCGTATCTTTTTGCTAATAATCCTTATCAGTTTGCTCACTTAATGCTTGTTCATGAATATCTCATTGCCATATACGCAAAAAGGGTTGATGTGTGGATCCTTGCCAAGGGCATATGTACCTACAAGCAACAAGTCAATATTAGAAGCTAACAAGTGTCCAGGCCTGGATCTATATGCACTACATTATGGAACGACGGGGGAGTACAAGCTGAGGGATGAAGCTAACCTCGGCGGAAAATGGTGGCCACTCCCGTTGTTGTCCTGCATAAGTAGTGGAAAGGCATGATAAGTACAACAACCTTAACATCAAACAAATATAGCAAAGGTAAACAATATCATCTCCAAATGATAGCTTGAATGTATTGGTTTTAACATGTTGTTAAAGATATATAAAATGGAAGGCAATGTTACGGACAACAGACTTAACATCCATCAAATATTGCAATTGAAACTGGTATTGTTGAAAATGAATAGAACGTAGGTAATACTTAAACATCACTGGATAAATGTGTAAAACTAAAATAAAGGGCATGTGTTAACTACACCAGACATAACTGGAACCAAATATAGCCATTCAAACTGGTATTGATGCAGTCGAGCGGCATAGTTCCAACTTGCACATAATGAACAACACATTGTGAATGACTAAAATAAATAAGGCATAAATGATCAGTATAACAACCAAATATAGCCATTGAAAACTGGACAGAATCTCACTACAACCAACCTAACAAGCAAATACAAATAAATAAGGCATATGCTTGCAAACTGGACAAATGCTCACTACAACCAACCTAACAAGTAAATACAGATAAATAAGGCATCTGCTTGAAAATGGACAAATGCTAAAAAAAGCAACCTAACAACCAAATATAGATAAACAAGGCATCTGCTTGATAATTGGACAAATGCTTGCTGCAACCAAACTAAGAACCAAATACATATAAACAAGGCATCGGCTCGATAACTGGGAAAATGCTCACTGCAACCAACCTAACAACCAAACACAAATAAACAAGGCATCTACTCGCTATAAACAACCAAATATAGCCATTCGTGAAACTGAAGTGGACAATTCATACTTAAACATCACATAGGCCTATTGAACAATACATTTTTGCATAACTGAAATAATTAAACACGTCACAGTTATAGCACCGCACGACAAATGCTACTACAATAAAGGGTACAGGTTGACAAGCTAGAAAAGGTAAGATTTGCTGATAGGATGTTGCCTCACATTTAATGGACGGGATGCTTCCAGTTGGAAGAGCACAAACCCATGGTGCGCTCTCTGATGTCACAGATGGGTTGTGTCACCTTGGAAGAACCTTTGTGGGTGCCCTCCTCGTGGTCGTCGTTGTGGTCAATGAGATCTGACTTGGCAATTGAGGATCCCAAGCCGCCGCCGTAGAACGTGTCCTTCAGAAATGACAAACTGGGCTCGATGGCGTATAAGGATCACAAATCCTTGACCGCTTGGCGGAGGATACGGCGGCAGGGCCGTCGAAGAGAACGAGAGCGGCTGAACCGGAGGGGTTGGGGATGGACCACGTAACATGTGGCATGGCCCGCATGAAGCCGTCGCTGTCGATGAGCTTGATGTCGTAGCTAGCTTTCCCGAGATACAGTAATACGCAAGCCCGCTGACATGAAGCCTTCAACATGGCAACGTAGTCAATGTCTTCGCCAGCTTCCGCAGCGATCTATTGCTCCGGGATTGACAGGTCAAGGCGAACGACAGCCACCTCGCCAATGTCCACCAGAGAGGCCATGATAAACCTCTTCTTGGCCGAACGCTCGTCGGGCTCCCCGGGATACGTGGTCGAGCTTAGGCTGCGACATTCTGGAGCAGGGGATGTGGATCCGATGGGGAGGGACACCACAGGCCTCATCTAAAAACTCATGGGAGTGGGGCGATGGTATGGGAATCGCTGGGTGACCTGAACTTTATTATCTAAGCTAGGAGGAACGGGCAGACCGGCATGGGTTGGCGGCGGCGGCGGCGGCGGCGAGCTAGGGTTCAAGGGGGGAGGGGCGGATGGGGCACTGTGGAGGAAGGGGGGATGGTGGTGTTTGAGGATACATCACTGAGGGAGTCCTGGATTAGGGGGTATCCGGACAGCCGGACTATATGCTTTGGCCGGACTGTTGGAGCGTGAAGATACAAGACTCAAACTCCGTCCCGTGTCCGGATGGGACTCTCCTTTGCGTGGAAGACAAGCTTGGTGATCCGGATATTATATTTCCTTCTTTGTAACCGACTCCATGTAAACCCTACCCCCCTCCAGTGTCTATATAAATCGGAGGGTTTAGTCCTTAGAGGGACGATCACAATCATAATCATCATAGGCTAGCTTCTAGGGTTTAGCCTCTACGATCTCGTGGTAGATCAACTCTTGTAATACCCATATCATCAATATCAATCAAGCAGGAAGTAGGGTTTTACCTCCATCAAGAGGGCCCGAACCTGGGTAAACATTGTGTCCCTTGCCTCGTGTTACCATTAGCCTTAGACGCACAGATCGGGACCCCTACCCAAGATCCGCCGGTTTTGACACCGACATTGGTGCTTTCATTGAGAGTTCCTCTGTGTCGCCGCTACAAGGCTTGATGGCTCCTTCAATCATCAACAACAACGCGGTCTAGGGTGAGACTTCTCTCCCCGGACAGATCTTTGTGTTCGGCGGCTTTGCACTACGGGCCAATTCGCTTGGCCATCTGGAGCAGATCGACAGCTACGCCCCTGGCCACCAGGCCAGGTTCGGAAACTTGAACTACACGGCCGATATCCGTGGAGACTTGATCTTCAACGGATTCGGGCCTGCGCCAAGAGCGCCAGACAGTCACGACGAGCACGGCTTAGACCTGCTGTCGGACAATGCTCGGGATATCGCCCCTGCAGGAGCCCCGGACCTAAATCCGGAGCAGATTGCGTCGCCCGAGGACGGGTGGATGGACCCCGCCCCAGAGGCTGCACACTCATCGGCAATAGAGCCAAACACAGACTTCATCCCCAAGGAAGCCTGTGACACCGGACCCCCGGAATCGTATCCGACTGCAGGTTCCAGTCCGCGCGCCTCCAAGCCCGCCGAATCTGGTTGGGCTCTGGTAATGGAGTTCACCGCTGCGGATATCTTCCAGCACTCGCCCTTTGGCAACGTGCTGAACTCGTTAAAGTCTCTCTCTTTGTCAGGAGACTCCTGGCCGAACTATGTCCGGCTCGAGTGGGAAGCAGGCGACGAAGGAATTCGTTGCCCACCCACCACCCACTTCATTGCCACGGCCGATGATTTAACCGACATGCTTGACTTCGACTCCGATGATACCGACGGTATGGACGTCGGCGTAGGAGACGATTCAGAACCAACGGGGCGCTGGACCGCCACCTCGTCATATGACATTTACATGGTGGATACGCCTAAAGAAGACGACGGCGACAAACCGAAGGATAAAACCCCCGGACAAAAGCCAAAACGATGGCGCGGACACCGCTCCAAGTCCAGCAACAGTAAAAATAGCGATAACAACGCTAGAAAGATCGACACCCCAGTCAACTCCGAAGGCAAAAACGACCATATGGACCCAGCAATGGAGCAGGATGAGCCAGGTCACACTGAACACAGCTCAGAGCAAACGCCCGATCACAATGATCCCGAGGGACGAATTCACCAAACTGCCCCGGGACAAGAACACAGTCCGGATGATGATGCATTCATCATCCCGGAAACACGATTGGAACGAGATAACCTCCACAGAAGGCTTATGGCCACTGCGAGAAGTCTAAAGAAGCAGAAGCAAAGGCTTAAGGCCGCACAGGAAACGCTCAATCGCAGATGGAATAAAGTGCTAGACACTGAAGAAAAGTACAGCGACGATCGCCACACAAAGAGCTATCCAAAACGAAAGTTGCTGCCATAATTCGACGATGAGGCCGTTCCGTCAAAGAACAACACGGCTAGGAGGGCGGACAAACCACTCCAGAACCGCAATAGAGCAGCTTATGACGCCGCACACGATTTACGCGAGCTCCTGGATAAAAAAGCCGGCGCGGCTAGGTCCATCTATGGATCTAAAGGACACACCCCGGCGCAGGACTATGGTCACCAAAATGATCATACCAATCGGATACCTGTTCGGAATCAGCACCGGACACAACAACAGCCGACGGCATGCCACTGCACATCCAGATATAGAGGGGCTGCTCACCCCCTGTGCTTCACCGAAGAGGTGCTGGACCATGAATTTCCATAGGGTTTTAAACCTATGAACATAGAGGCATACGACGGAATGACAAACCCAGGGGTCTGGATCGAGGATTTTATCCTGCATATCCACATGGCTCATGGGGACGACCTCCACGCCATCAAATACCTTCCCCTCAAGTTGAAGGGACCAGCTAGACACTGGCTGAAAAGCCTCCCTGAAAATTCAATTGGAAGTTGGGAGGAAATCGAGGATGCTTTCAGGGCCAATTTTCAAAGGACCTATGTCCGGCTTCCGGATGCGGATGATTTAAGTCACATAATTCAACAGCCCGGAGAGTCCGCCTGCAAGCTTTGGAACAGATTCCTCACTAAGAAGAATCAAATTATCGATTGTCCGGTGCCGAAGCCTTAGCGGCCTTCAAACACAGCATCCGGGATGAGTGGCTCGCCAGACACCTCGGTCAAAACAAGGAAGAGAGTCCGGACAACACAGCAGTCAACGCCGGGTTCAGGGGCTCTTGACCCGGTCAACAAAAGAAGCCATTTAAAGGCAGCAAAGAGGGACCGTCCGGCCTGAACAAAGTCCTGGACAGACTGTGGCAAATTCATGGCACCCCCAACAAACCTGCGAACCACACTCATAGAGAATGCTGGGTCTTCAAGCAGGCCGCCAAATTAAATGCCGAACACAAGGGAAGGGAAACACCAAGTGAAGACGAGGATGAGCCTCGCCAGCCGAACACTGGGGGACAGGAAAAAATCCCACCAGAGGTAAAAACAGTAAACATGATCCACGCGACTCACACATCCACAAGAAGGCACGAATGCATGCTCAGAGACGCATACGCTATAGAGCCCGTCGTACCCAAACCTAACCACTGGTCGGCTTGTCCGATCACTTTCGATCACACGGACTGCCCGACTAGCATTCGGCGCGGAGGATCAGATGCCTTTGTGCTCGACCCAATAATTGATGGATACCATCTTACTCACGTCCTCATGGACGGTGACAGTAGTCTTAATCTAATATACCAGGACACTGTCCGCAGGATGGGGATAGACCCATCCAGAATCAGCCAAAGTAACACCACCTTTGAAGGGGTGATACCAGGCGTTGAAGCCTACGGCAGGGGCTCCATCTTACTGGAGGTAACATTCGGTTCCCCCGGCAATTCCAGAAGCGAAGAACTACTCTTCACCATCGCCCCCCTCCAAAGCGGCTACCACACATTGCTTGGGAGAATGGACTTCGCCCGCTTCAACGCAGTACCACATTACGCCTACCTCACACTCAAGATGCTCGGCCCACGCGGCGTCATCACCGTTAACAGAAACACAGAGCGCTCCTCACGCACGGAGGAATACGCGACGGCTCCAGCAGCCGGACTCTAAGTGGCCTCTAATACTAGAAAGCATGACTGGTCGTTAAGACCACGGACACGGTTAGATGAGTCCGGCAACCCGGATAAACCTGAGCTAGGGCACCATGTATGAAATCCCATAGAGGACACCAGGGGCTATAGGTATTTAATAAAGCCCCACTGTTGGCTTGACCTTATTAACAGGCCAATGTCTCACACTTTTATTATCCATCGCACGCTTACGTTATACTCTTCTACATGAGTTTTTCTTTTTACAGACACCATTCGTGCGATACCCTTCCAGGACATGGCACAACAGAGATAAAGGCGCAGACGTGCAGCAGGGCCCCGCTCAAAGGTTTCTCTTTAGATTAAGCCCCTGTGTAAACCTTTTTATTGTCTCTTGTTGTTTACAAATCCCATGGGTACTATACCCACAGAGGGTACTGCCGTTATTGGCATTTCGCCACGACAGACTAATGCACGTACCTAGAAATACAGGGTTCATAATGAAAGGGCATTCTTCAGCCCATTTTATGTTACAAAGTCCGAATACCTTCGAGAGTGTTCGGCGTCACGAGTTTGTCCTTATATGCATCAGCTCCGAATCATGTCTTTGGTCAAATATTGGGTTTGCCCGGCTCCTGGGTTTGTCGCCTTATGTTCCATTGTTATCAGCTAAGGCGGCCAAAGGAGAACTACTATGATTGTGCCCTGGTTATTTCGGATGAGCACCTCAGTAGAGAAAGCCGAAAACTGACTGTCATGATATAGCGAGAGACTGTTCAACCACTCGAAGACTTACCGGAATCTTTAGGATTCCACCGCATTAACGAAGGACCATTTTCCGGTCATGTACACACGCGCCCGTATTCAGATGCACGCAAAGGTACCAGGGGTTATATAGTAGCCCCACCGTCAAACTCCTATGGCTAAGTGAAAGTGTTACAGCTATATAGTCTGGTTGCCTAGTTCGACGTGCGATCATCTCCTTAATGGACCAAGACATTGGATCAAGTGTGATTACGCATATTTTTCGCGAACACCCCCGCATTGTATGCGTGGGGGCTGAAGCCAACGACTGCTAACTTTCAGATTACACATATACATAAAAACGGCCGCACAGGAGGCACAATAATACTTTCGGTCAAAAAGTATAAATATAGCCTCATAATCAAAATAACATTGTTTTTACAATGACACGATTTGTCACTCAAACATGACATTCTTCGAGCACTGCGCCTCTATTAAGCAAGCACCTTCTGTTACCTGCTCCAAGTAGTGCTCGGCCGGATCCTGGCCTCCGCCGGATTCTGGGTCGCAATGATGGTGGCCTCCATATTTGTCCAATATGCTTTAACGCAGGCAAGCGCCATCCGTGCACCCTCTATACACGCCGACCTCCTCATGGCATCGATCTGTGATACGACACCAAGGAGTTGTCACACTAAACCAAAATAACTGACCGGCTTAGGCCCCTTCGGCCATAGATGGTCTACTACAGACCACATTGCAAGACCGGACAGCCTATGAAGCTCAGCCACATCAGCCATCTTCTCACTCAACGATAATGGGCGTGCGGGAGCATTGAATTGCGACCAGAACAGCTTCTCCACTTCTTTATCATCTTGATCCTCGAAAAACTTGGCCGCATCAGCCGTACTCTTCGCCAAATCCGTGTACGCGTCCGCAGGGCTCCAATGTTGATCCAGGGGAGCATACTTAGGATCTAAAAACTTCATCCGCAATAAGTAGGTGTTTCTAGCCACGATCTCTCCGGCCTGGCGAAGCTCCTCCCGTGCATCCCTACTTTCAGACCGCGTCTCCTTGGCCGTATCAAGTGCCTTCTTCAGGTCAGCCAAGTTCACCTGATTCTCCTTCTCAAGGAGCTCATACCGGTTGGCGGCATTTTTCAGCTCCACAGCCATCTCGGCTATTTTGTCTTCACTTCGGCGATGAGCAACCTGTTCGGCTCTCAACTCTTCGGCCGCCTTTAGGGCAACCGCATTGCTAGCCCGAGCATGTTCCTTGGCCAGGGCAAGTTCCGCCCTCAGGGCTTCCATGGCAGCAGCACCATCTGCAGTCCAAGCATATCACATCAATATTATACTCCTTTCATTTTTTCCTATAAATAATAAGGAAAGCAGAGCACATACCTTGTGACTCGTTAAGCCGCTCGTTCACAAGCGTGATGTTGGCATCAATAACTCCAATCTGCCTCCTCAGTTCGGAAACTTCAATGGGCTGGTCAGCGGCCGGATCCTCAGACACCTGCGCATAAGCATAGCGCGATCATTACTTATAAATGTGATCCTCCGTTTACCGCCTAGGGATGGCAACCAGAGTCTCAGGGGCTACTATCCATATGGAGCACACCTAGCACGCGCGCGTCACAGTAAAAAATTAGGCATTTTCATTTACATACCTCAAAACCTCTGAGCAGGCTCGTAAAAGCTTCATTTAGCCCGCTGGTGGCGGATGAAATCTTCTCAAGCATCGTGCCCATTAATAAACGGTGCCCCTCCGAGAGAGCAGCTCGCTCTAGAAGGCCCGTCAGTATGTCCGGCCGGATACCGAACTGTGCCGGACCCTTCTCATCGCCCCCCGTGGGAGCCGAACGCTCCGGGCTCAGGGCGGCCGAAGGATTAGCTTCTGGCTTCCGCAGATCTGGACTCCTCCGTGATGACACCTTGGGGTCGCCTGCCTCATGATGCAGAGAGGTTGGTGGGGTCTCACTCTCCGTCATCTCCGAAAGGAGATCCCCCAAAGACGAACTCTGTCGAGAAGAGCTGCTAGCCGGACTGCAAAGAATGGATCCTGGTTATTGTTCTCGGAGAAAAGCAGTACCTTCGTATTTACGATTAACTTACAGCTCGGCTGAGGGATGGCCCATTGGCGGGCATGATGCGGTGAGGACGCCCTTCGGGGCAGGGCCCCTCGGTGAAGCTTTCCTCCCCTGTTTGGGCACCTCCGTCTCCAAGTCTTCAGAGGCGGCCCTCTTCTTCCCGCAAGGGGAGGAGGCCTTAGATTCCCCTTCCCGGCTATCCCCCTTTGGGGAGGTAGCAATTCCCCCGGTTTGGATGTGTAATGTGTGAAGCTCTGCTTCCTTGTTCTTCCCTTCGTCTTTCCCTGAGGGCATTTTGCTTAGCACACGACCAAGCATCTTGGCTATGGTAGGACTTGGCGAGCCTTCGGGAAGTGGCGCCGGACACCTGATTCTCTCCGCCTTGTTAAGCCACTCCTGGCCATGGAGAACTTTCAGAATAATGTCTATGATAAAAATAGACGAAGTGTTCGGCTTTTGGGTTACTTACTTGGGTATCTGGGCGATTGCAGCTCATGCCCGCATCCTCGGTGGTATCCGGACACTTTACTTGTGGTCCGAAGAATAATTTACACATCCCTTCGAGCGTTAGGCCGAAGTAGTGCAAAACAGTCCGCGAACCTTCCGGATTAAACTCCCACATCCGGAGAGGCCGGCGTTTGCACAGCAACATCCGTCGGATTAGCATTACCTGAATTATGCCGACAAGGCTAATGTCCCTCTCAAGAAGCTCCCGAATATAGCTCTGCAGTATTGGTACATCACTAGCAGATCCCCAATCCCGTCCTACATTGTTCCATGACGCCAGTTGAGAAGGAGGGCCCGGACGGAAGTCGGGGGCAGCCACCCACTTTGTGCCTCTGGGAGCCGTGACATAAAACCACCTCTGCTGCCATAGATCGGACACCTCTGGGAAGGAGCCCTCTGGCCATGGGGCGTCGGCATTCCTGCTTATTACGACACCTCCGCACTCCGCGTGTTGCCCCTCAATCATCTTCGGCTTCACATTGAAGGTCTTGAGCCATAAGCTGGTGTGGAGTGACATGGAGAAAAGCTTCGCACACAACGATGAACGACGAGATATGGAGGATAGCGTTCGGAGCTAGATCGTGAAAATCTAACCCGTAATAGAACATGATCCCTCTCACAAAGGGATCAAGGGTGAGGCCCAGGCCGTGAAGGAAGTGAGAAACAAATACGACGCTCTCATTGGGCTCGGGAGTAGGGATGACCTGCCCTAGAGCAGGAAGCCTATGCTGGATGTCGGCAGTCAGATATCCGACCTCTCTAAGCTTCGCAATGTCCTCCTCTGTGACCGAGGAGGCCACCCACCGGCCTTGAGTGTTGGATCCAGACATAGTAGAGGATCTGGGATGTTTGAGCTTGGGTCTCGGGTGTTAGAACTCGAGATGCGAAGAGGCGCAAGGATGGTGGAAAAGAGGTATAGGCCTCAGCCCCTTTATAAAGGGGGTGAATATCAAGCATCCTCAGCGTGACCGCTTGGGACTTATCTAAAAACACAGAGTCATACCAACAGTCGTCGTGGGGTTGCACACCGATATTGATGGAAGATCCCGCGATAAGGGGAACACGATCTCTGCTTTGGTAGGGCGTGCCAATAAAACTGCCGTGCAACGCGTATCGAAGCGGGTTAAGAAAAACTGGTTCGTGTTAGGCCGGGTCACGATGCAGGGACATGACGCATAAAAATTGCCAGCAGATTAGATTTATGAAGTGCTATGTTGTGAAAATCATCTTGCAGATCCGGACACGGTTTAAGCGTTCGATAATTACTTTGGAGAATTCAGAGATGGAACCCGCTTTGCAATGCCGAAGACAAAACTGCGCGCCGGACTCATCGTCAATTGAAGCCTGGTTCAGGGGCTACTGAGGGAGTCCTGGATTAGGGGGTATCCGGACAGTCGGACTATATGCTTTTGGCCAAACTGTTGGAGCGTGAAGATACAAGACTCAAACTTCGTCCCGTGTACGGATGGGACTCTCCTTTGCATGGAAGACAAGCTTGGCAATCCGGATATTATATTTCCTTCTTTGTAGCCGACTCCATGTAAACCCTAGCCCCCTCCGGTGTCTATATAAACTGGAGGGTTTAGTCCTTAGAGGGATGATCACAATCATAATCATCATAGGCTAGCTTCTAGGGTTTAGCCACTACGGTCTCGTGGTAGATCAACTCTTTTAATACCCATATCATCAATATCAATCAAGCAGGAAGTAGGGTTTTACCTCCATCAAGAGGGCCCGAACCTGGGTAAACATTGTGTCCCTTGCCTCCTATTACCATTAGCCTTAGATGCACAGATCGGGACCCTCTACCCGAGATCCGCCGGTTTTGACACTGACAATCGCGGCTACTGAAATTTTTAGTAATGGTGGGTGCAGATGGTGGTGGACGATGGAGGGCGACGGTTTCAAATGCCTCAGCTACTGCAATTTTCTTATAAGGTTGGTGATGGAGGAGTGTGGGCGATGGTTGAAGTACGACAACTACTAAAATTTGGGTAAAGGAATTGATGCGGGGCGGGAGTGCCCAAGATCGTGCACGGTCCAATAAGAATATGCATGTATGATAATAAGGAAAAGTGGCGGAACCGCCGATTTTTGAAATGATCAAGGCGGGTAGTTTGTTTTTATATTTCTAGCTAGATGGTCTATCACACACGTTCATCCTAATTCTAAATAAACTTACCCGCCTTTAGCTTGCACAGTCGTGGTGATTTTACAGTGCACTTGCATCACACACGATTAAGCCAGTACCTGCACCATTTGCTCGCGCTTCACAGTCGTGGTGATTTTACAGCGCACTTGCATCGCACACGGTTAAGCCAGTACCTGCACCATTTGCTCACGCTTGCACAGTCGTGGTGATTTTACGGCGCACTTGCATCGCACACGGTTAAGCCAGTACCTGCACCATTTACTCGCGCTTGCGCAGTCGTGATGATTTTATAGCGCACTTGCATCGCACATGGTTAGCCAGTACCTGCACCATTTGCTCGCGCTTGCGCAGTCGTGATGATTTTATAGCGCACTTGCATCACACACGTTAAGCTAGTACCTGCGCCATTTGCTCACGCTTGCGCAGTCGTGGTGATTTTACAGCAAAAAATAACCAATAAAAACATAGTCTACAAATTAGCAAAACAAGGACCCCAAGGTTTATAAAATTGCCATGATAGGTCACTATAAATATCTCTATAATGACCATGTCATGGCAATTATATTAAGCTTGAGATATGCAACTTCCCACCGGGTCACCCATCCTTGGACTACTCCAGCCCGAGCACGCTTAACTTCTGTGTTCTTCGACTAGGCTAGCGGATGCGAAGTTGCCCCTTGCTGATAGGAATTGCCTCCTTGCCATTAAGGCGTTTCACGCTGGTCACCCTATGGGACCTACTCCCTCCTATCACACACTTTTGTGCTTTTAGAAATTATGTGTGATATTTACATGGCCGGTGTGTCGCCGCCCAGCCTTCAATGAGCACTGACCTGGCAGCAGGAAACCGATGGGAGAAGAGGCGGGAAACTGATGAGAGGAGTGGCGGGGAACGGTAGCCTGTTATAAAACGTAGAAGAGAAGGAAGCGTGAGCTAGCACGACGCATGCGCACAGTGCTTACCCATGTACTGCATGTGTTGTCGAAAGGGCTAATGGTTGTCGTTCGATCTGGGAGCATCCAATGGTGCATACGTACGATCCGTGGGGTTTGGGTTCTGGCCAATCAGAACGCACGACTCAGATCGCGCGCGCAGTAGGGGGGAGGGAGGCATCGGCCACGGTGTGGTAGGCACACAACTTTCATGAGTGAACCATGTGCTATTAGAAAACATTTCGTGAGAAGAATCTCTGTTTTTAAATCCCAGTGTCGGTGTCAAAACCGGTGGATCTCGGGTAGGGGGTCCCGAACTGTACGTCTAAGGCTAATGGTAACAAGAGGCAGGGGACACGATGTTTTACCCAGGTTCGGGCCCTCTCTATGGAGGTAATACCCTACTTCCTGCTTGATTGATCTTGATGATATGAGTATTACAAGAGTTGATCTACCACGAGATCGTAGAGGCTAAACCCTAGAAGCTAGCCTATGATTCTGATTGTTGTTCTACGGACTAAACCCTCCGGTTTATATAGACACCGGAGGAGGCTAGGGTTACACAGAGTCGGTTACAAAGAAGGAGATCTAACATTCAGATCGCCAAGCTTGTCTTCCACGCAAAGGAGAGTCCCATCCGGACACAGGAGGAAGTCTTGAGTCTTGTATCTTCACTGTCCAACAGTCCGGCCAAAGTATATAGTCCGGCTGTCCGAATACTCCCTAATCCAGGACTCCCTCAGTAGCCCCTGAACCAGGCTTCAATGACGATGAGTCCGGCGCGTAGATTGTCTTCCGCATTGCAAGGTGGGTTCCACCTCCGAATACTCCAAAGTAAACCTCGAACACTTAAATCGTGTCCGGCTCTACAAGGCAATTTTCACATACCACCGTAGAGAGAACGATATTCCACAAATATAATCTGCTAGCAACTTTAGATAACGTGACATCACACCATGGTCGAGTCATTATTCGAATCGTCTTCCCACAACCAGCCACCGCACATATTGCGAGGCAGTTTCCTCGGCACGTCTTATCGAAGCAGATATCATGTCCCCCTTATCACGGGACCTCCACCAATACGGGTGCGGGTAGCCCAACCATACCGCCAATCATGGTGAGTGCGGAACGAGCAGGTTCCACCAGGTAGGTAGGGAGGCGCAAAAGTTTTTGTGGCCTCTATAAAGAGATAAGGTCTCTTCTTCTTTACCCATGCCGTTCCATTTCGCTCGTCCATTCCTCTTCGCTTGAGCCCTAGCACCCAAGCGCTCGTCTTCTCCACCAAAAGGAGGTTCTCCAAAGATGTCCGGATCCAGAGCAGGAGGCAAATGGATGGCCTCTACCGTCCAGGAGAAGGATATTTAAAAGCTTCGACAGGACGGGTACCTGGCCAAGAAAATCGGCCACTGTCTTTCGACGGCGGGACAGATTGTCCCTAATCCGGAGCCTCACGAGAGGGTCGTGTTTCTTCATCATTTTTTCCGCGGGCTCGGGTTTCCCCTTCACCCATTTGTTCGCGGCATCATGTATTATTACGGGATTGATTTTCATGATCTGTCCCCTAATTCTTTCCTTAACATTTCGATGTTTATCGTCGTGCGCGAGGCCTTTCTCCGTATTTCGCCCCACTTCGGCTTATGGCTAAAGATCTTCAATGTGAAGCCCAAGGGGGTGAACAGCAAGCACGCTGAGTGCGGCGGAGCCATGGTGAGCAAAATGCCCAAGGTCACATGGCCGACAGGCACCTTCAATGATTCCGTCAATGAGTGGCAGCAGCAGTGTGGTTCTATATCACTGAGCCGCGTGGTAAAAAGTGGGCCATTGCTCCTGAATTCAGATCCGGAGCCCCCCTGCGGCTCACGTCCTAGCCCAAGAAGGGCCTGAACTGGTCCTCATCTGATGAGCTGTCGGTGCTCCAAACACGCGTCAAGGGCGTGGTAGACAAGGATGTCAAACTCGTCAATGTAGTCCAGGTGATGTTAGTTCGCCTGGTTCTCCCTTGCCAGCACCGGGCCTGTAATATGTGGGAATACGACCCGGCCGAGCACCAGACCCTGCGGGAGCTCTACAGCTCCTCACACAAGGATATCTGGAAGGTGCTCTTAAAGTCCGGCAAACCGTGGTCGGGCTCCGCCGAGGACCGCGGGTATCAACTGTCCTGCTCCGCAAGTCTGGTAAGTTATCGCTATTTTCTGTCTATCCATGTTTAGCTGGCATATCCCGAGGGAGACGCTTTATCATGCTTTCCGCAATTATCCCATGAATGGACGAGGAAGGTGGGGCAGATACATTGTCCGGCCCCGCTGCCGGAGGAACCGGCAGGACCTCTTCTAACGAAGATGCTGGTCCCAGCGCCTTACAAGGCGCCGAAGAAAGAGGCCTTCAAGGAGGCCAAGGAGACCTGGAGCGGCCTCCGTCGCCGTGGTGCTTCGGACACAAAATCCGAAGACTCCAACGCCCATCCTTCCTCTGAAGATGAAGAGGAGGAGGAAGAAGACGAATCCTCCATAGGGGGAGGGAAGAAAAGGACGACCTCCTCATCCTTGGAGGCCGAATCACCGAAGAGGGAAAAAATCCCCTTCCAGAGGCGTCCACCACGGCTACCAATAGCAGCCCAGAGTGGGATCCCAGGGTCCAGCCACTGGTAAAATTGTGAGTACACGAAATCCGAACACGCCTGAGCGCCCAGGATTACTAAGGTGCAGTATTTTAACTTGCGCCATACTTTGTGCAGCCCAGCAAGGTCTCGCGCCGAACAGTCCTCATCGGAGGATTCGCTGAGCTCAGACGCCCTGGAGAGCGAGACGCCTCTAGAGGCCCCTTCCCCGAAACCTGGGCGTGACAGCGAGGTGTCGTCTCAGCAGGACCCAGACTAGGGAGGGAACACCTCTGGGGCCGGATACACGGGAGCAACGGTTCCCATGAACGTCAACGGCGGGGGCGTTTTTAGATTCGGCCCGCAGCCGGACACGGTCCTGGAGACCTTTGAAGCTCCAGGATCATGCAGGCAGCCCCCTTGACGGAAGGAGGCAAACCCACTCCATTGGTAACCTCTGTCAAAGCAGAGTTGCAGGGCAGCCTATCGACAACGCTAAAGAATGTGTCCATCATCGATGAACATCGCACCCTTATGGGTGCGGTGATTGAAAAGATTCAATCCGCTGAGAGCGGACTGAATGAATCCTGTATTAGCCTTATAAAAGGCTTTGTGGTATGTTTTTAGAAACCTTTGAAGATTGTCATAGTATGAACGGTAGCCCCTGATGCACTGTCCGGTGAGAGAGAGAGAACCGGACAGGGGATCAAATTTCCGCTTCGCAGGAGACTCAGTTAATGACATATATCTGTTTGTTTGAAAACAGATGTCTGTAGCGACGACCGCCTCTCATACTGCGGAAGTGTCCGGACTAAAGCAGAGTCTGGAGCGGGCCGAAGAAGAACTTGGCCGAGTGAGGAAGCAGTTGGAGGACAAGCAAGGTATGTCGAAACCTTTGATAAATTAAGCACAAATGAGTAGTTGTGCCTGATGAAATCATTTGTATTGTGTGCTCTAGGAGCAAATGCCGAAATTGAGGCGCTGAAGAAGGCTGTGGCCGAAGCCGACAAGAAGGCCGCCACGGAGCAGGCTCTTCGCGACAAGCATGAGGCCAGGGTCATTGAAGCTGAACGACAGCTCCAGGAGGCCATGAAGAGAAGCGAGACTTTGGAGCAAAGTCTAGCAGGGAAAGAATCCGAACTTGCCCAAGCTCTCCAAGCCGCAAATGATGTTCAGGAGGAAGCCCGAGGTGCTCTGAAGGACATTCAAGAGGCGAGGAGGATTGCGTCTGGTAAGGCTTTTTTACTCAAAGCAATTTTTATATAGTAACAGGAGAAATTCAAAGTGACAAATTGAATTCTTGTTTCTCTAGGGGCGTTTGCGGACCTGCCACACAACATATCTGATGCTACTCAGTTCTACCGGGCTGAGGATAAGAAGTTTGTGGAAAAGCATTTATGGTCGCAGTATTTGGTGCCGAATTATCCGGTGCCCTTTGTCGATCAGCTGAAGCAGCTGATCGAACTGCACGAGGCGGCCGAACTAGCCATGAAGGACTTAGTTGTCCGGCTGTGGCCCGCTGAGCCAATTCCAAGTAGTTACTTCAGACTCGTGAAGTGGATTGTTGGTGCTTGCCCTCAGCTCGAAGTCATTAAGCGGTTGGTCTATATAGAAGGTGCACACATGACATTTTCCCGTGTGAAGGTGCACTGGGGGAAGCTTCATGCTGAAAAGCTGATGACTGAGGGACCACCGAAGGGCAAGGAGCACCACAAGCCCGAATTATATTATGATGGTGTCCTGAAAGGAGCCCGTGATACGTCTCCAATGTATTTATAATTTATGAAGCATTCATGCTATTTTATTATCTGTTTTGAATGATTACGGGCTTTATTATACACTTTTATATTACTTTTGGGACTAACCTATTAACCGGAGGCCCAGCCCATATTGATGTTTTATTGCCTGTTTCAGTATTTCGAAGAAAAGGAATATCAAACGGAGTCCAAACGGAATGAAACCTTCGGCAATGTGATTTTTGGAAAGATTACGATCGAGGAGACTTGGAGTGCAAGCTGGGAGGTCATCAAGGAGGCCACGAGATAGGGGGCGCGCCCACCCCTCGGGCGCGCCCTACCCTCTCGTGGGCCCCTCGAGGCTCCCCCGACCGACTTCTTTTGCCTATATAAGCCTACGTACCCTGAAACATCGAATATCAAGATAGATCGGGAGTTCTGCCGCCGCAAGCCTCTGTAGACACCAAAAACCTCTCGGGAGCCCATTCCGGCACCCTGCCGGAGGGGGAACCCATCACCGGTGGCCATCTTCATCATCCAAGTGCTATCCATGACGAGGAGGGAGTAGTTCACCCTCGGGGCTGAGGGTATGTACCAGTAGCTATGTGTTTGATCTCTCTCTCTCTCGTGTTCTCTCTATGGCACAATCTTGATGTATTGCGAGCTTTGCTATTATAGTTGGATCTTATGATGTTTCTCCCCCTCTACTCTCTTGTGATGAACTGAGTTTTCCTCTTGAAGTTATCTTATCGGGTTGAGTCTTTAAGGATTTGAGAACACTTGATGTATGTCTTGCCGTGTTTATCTGTGGTGACAATGGGATATCACGTGCCACTTGATGTATGTTTTGGTGATCAACTTGCGGGTTCCGCCCATGAACCTATGCATAGGGGTTGGCACACATTTTCGTCTTGACTCTTCGGTAGAAACTTCGGGGCACTCTTTGAAGTACTTTTGTGTTGGTTGAATAGATGAATCTGAGATTGTGTGATGCACATCGTATAATCATGCCCACAGATACTTGAGGTGATAATGGAGTATCTAGGTGACATTAGGGTTTTGGTTGATTTGTGTCTTAAGGTGTTATTCTAGTATGAACTCTATGATGGATTGAGCGGAAAGAATAGCTTCATTTGATTTTACTACGAACTCTTGAATAGATAGAACAGAAAGGATAACTTTGAGGTGGTTTCGTACCCTACCATAATCTCTTCGTTTGTTCCCCACTATTAGTGGCTTTGGAGTGACTCTTTGTTGCATGTTGAGGGATTGTTATATGATCTATCTGTGTTATTATTGTTGAGAGAACTTGCACTAGTGAAAGTATGAACCCTATGCCTTGTTTCCTATCATTGTAATACCATTTACGCTCACTTTTATCATTAGTTACCTTGTTGTTTTTATATTTTTAGATTACAAAAACCTATATCTACCATCCATATTGCACTTGTATTACCATCTCTTCGCCGAACTAGTGCACCTATACAATTTACCATTGTATTGGGTGTGTTGGGGACACAAGAGACTCTTTGTTATTTGGTTGCAGAGTTGTTTGAGAGAGACAATCTTCATCCTACGCCTCCCATGGATTGATAAACCTTAGGTCATCCACTTGAGGGAAATTTGCTACTGTCCTACAAACTTGTGCACTTGCAGGCCCAACAACGTCTACAAGAAGAAGGTTGTGTAGTAGACATCAAACTCTTTTCTGGCGCCGTTGCCGGGGAGGTGAGTGCTTGAAGGTATATCTTTAGATCTTGCAATCGAATCTTTTTGTTTCTTGTTTTATCACTAGTTTAGTTTATAAAAGAAAACTACAAAAAAATGGAGTTTAGCTTGTCTCATATGCTTCATCTTTTTAATATCTTTCGTGAGTATGATGAAAAGGAAAATTGTGCTCAAGTGCTAGAAGAAGAAGTCTATAAAATGTTTGGTACTAAATCTTTGTATGATGAGCATGATTGCAATGTTGTTAGTATGAATTCCTTGAATATCCATGATGCTAATGATATGCAAAGCCACAAGCTTGGGGAAGCTATGTTTGATGAAGATGATATTTTTTGTCCCCCAAGTTTTGATGAGCAATTTTTTTATGATGAAAGCATGCCTCCTATTTATGATGATTATATTGATGAAAGTGGGTTTGGAAGAGTGTCTACTTTAGGAAGTAGTGATTCCACTATTTTGGAGGATGTTGAATCTTATTGTGATGAACATGAAAGTGGATTTGGAAGAGTGTCAACTTTATTTAGTGATGATTTCACTATTTCGGAAGAGGTTCCAATTGATTATGAGAACAAAGTTGCTATCTTTGATGATTATTGTGATGAATTTTATGCTATTAAGAATAATGATAACCATGAAACTTGTCATCATGATTTTAGTTTTCAATTGGATTATGCTTCACATGATAGTTATTTTGTTGAGTTTGCTCCCACTACTATTCGTAAGAAGGATTTTTCTTATGTGGAGAGTAGTAAATTTTCTATGCTTGTAGATCATGAAAAAAATGCTTTAGGTGCTGGTTATATTATTGAATTAATTCATGATGCTACTAAACATTATTATGAGGGAGGAATATATGCTTGCAGGAGTTGCAATAATGTCAAGTTTCCTCTCTATGTGCTTAAAATCTTGAAGCTATGCTTGTTTTACCTTCATATGCTAATTGATTATTGTTCCCATAAGTTGTTTGCTCACAAAATCCCTATGCATAGGAAGTGGGTTAGACTTAAATGTGCTAGTCATATGCTTCATGATGCTCCCGTTATGTTTCAATTCTTATCTTTTATGTGAGCATCATTGCCATCATCATGCCTAGCTAGAAAGGCATTAAAGAAAAGCGCTTGTTGGGAGAGAACCCAATATTTACCCTTACTGTTTTTGTGTGTCCACATGATTATGCTACTGTAGTAATCATGTTTTATAGCTTTTGTTTCAATAAAGTGCCAAGTAAGACCTTTAGGATAGCTTACGGTGATAGTTGTGTTGATCCTGCTGAAAATCAGAAACTTTTGCACCCAGTAAATTAGTTTTGTTAATTCACAGAAACATGATCTTGATATGATTCGTTCTGCTCTGGATTGGTACACGAATTTCTTAGGACTTCCTAATTTGATAGGATTTTTGGAGTTCTAGAAGTATATGTTTGATACATATTACTACAGACTGTTCTGTTTTTGACAGATTCTGTTTTCTATGTGTTGTTTGCTTAGTTTAATGAATCTATGAGTAGTATCGGAGGGTATGAGCCATAGATAAGTTGGAATACAGTAGATATTACACCAATATTAATTTAGAATGAGTTCATTACAGTACCTAAGTGGTGGTTTTATTTTCTTATACTAACGGAGTTTACGAGTTTTCTGTTGAGCTTTGTGTTGTGAAGTTTTCAAGTTTTGGATAAAGATTCGATGGACTATGGAATAAGGAGTGGCAAGAGCCTAATCTTGGGGATTCCCAAGGCACCCCAAGGTAATATTCAAGGATAACCAAGATCCTAAGCTTGGGGATGCCCCGGAAGGCATCCCCTCTTTCGTCTTCGTTCATTGGTAACTTTACTTGGAGCTATATTTTTATTCACCGCATGATATGTGTTTTGCTTGGATCGTCATTTTATTTTGTTAGTATTTGCTTGCTGTTATTTAGAATAATGTTTTGCATCTTTATTTTCAATAAAAATGTCAAGGATAACCTTTGCCATGCTTATTTTGCTAGTATACATGTTGCTGTTTAGAAACAGAAAGTTTACCGCTGTTGCAAAAATTCCCTAGAAAAGTCAGAGAATGGTATAATGTTGAAACTTTTTGCATATTGAGCTCTGATAAATCTTCTACAGCGTAGTACTTTTCTCATAATTTTTGGATTTAGGGAAGTATTGATACTCTTGCATTCTTTACAGACTGTACTGTTTTGGCAGATTGCTGTTATGTTTGCATTTTTTGCATATGTTTGCTTGTTTAATGATTCTATTTGAGGATAGGAGTATTAAATATGCAGAGGTATTTAGTATGCAATGTTGAATAATTATTTTAGTGATTTATTACAGTAGAAAATGATAAGGTTTTGCATTGGTTTATACTAACCTATCTCACGAGTTCTTGTTGAGTTTGGTGTGAATGAAGCTTTTGATAAAAAGAGAAACCATGATATGAGAGGAATTAAGGAGACACAAAAGTTCAAGCTTGGGGATGCCCAAGGCACCCCAAGATAATATTTCAAGAAGTCTCAAGCATATAAGCTTGGGGATGCCCCGTTAGGCATCCCACCTTTCTTCTTCAACAACTACCGGTTAGTATCGGTTGAGCCTAAGTTTTTGCTTCTTCACTTGAGTTGTGATATCCTTGAAATGTCATTTTATTTTGTTTTGCTTGTTGTTTGAATACAATACCAAGATGTGAAATTCTTTAATGAGAGAGAGTCTTCACATAGTTACATAATTTAGCTACTCATTGATCTTCACTTATATCTTGTTGGAGTAGTTTGTCATTTACTCATGTGCTTCACTTATATCCTATGAGTAAATTGTTGAATGAGTTGATTGTCATCAATCTGAAATTATATATGTCTCATTTTCTTATCCCTTGGGGAGTAATGACTTCACATCTAAGAAGTAGAGGTTGTAAATTTATTGAAGGTTAGCAAGCATTGTATTGGTCATTTGAACAATTCATGAAAGAATATTGAAGGAAGAGAGATTCCGTATATAAATACACTATCCTAGACATCTTTTATAATTGGGAGCACTCATTAAGTATGACATGCTAAAGAGTTGATGTTGGACAAGGAAGACAACGTAATGGGTTATGTTTTCTCACATCTCAGTTAAAGTATATTGTCATGGATCATTCAAACATGTTGAGCTTGCCTTTCCCCCTCATGCTAGCCAAATTCCTTGCACCAAGTAGAGATACAACTTGTGCTTCCAAATATCCTTAAACCCAGTTTTGCCGTAAGAGTCCACCATACCTACCTATGGATTGAGTAAGATCCTTCAAGTAAGTTGTCATCGGTGCAAGCTATAAAAATTGCTCTCTAAATATGTATGATCTTTTGGTGTGAAGAAAATAGCTTTATACGATCTTGTTATGGAAGCAATAAAAGCAATAGACTGCATAATAAAGGTCCATATACAAGTGGCAATATAAAGTGACATTCATGCACATTAAGATTTTGTGCATCCAACCCTAAAAGCGCATGACAACCTCTGCTTCCCTCTGCGAAGGGCCTATCTTTTACTTTATGTCTTTTACTTTTATGCAAGAGTCAAGGTGATCTTCACCTTTCCCTTTTTCATTTTATCCTTTGGCAAGCACCTCATGTTAT
>NC_041393.1:238118850-238176660 GCF_002162155.2 Triticum dicoccoides
GTTGACATCACCCAAAGGTGAATACGTTGGGATGCAACATTATAAGCCCCTATCTTTCTCAGTGTCCGATTGAAACTCCATAACCATTAGTATTGCGTGAGTGTTAGCAATTGTAGAAGACTATATGATAGTTGAGTATGTGGAGTTTGCTATTCCTGAAAATAAGATGAACTGCAATTGTTTGATGACTGAGAATGAAGTTTGCTAGTTTTCAATAAAGTTTATGGTCTATGCTTTGATATGTGAATTGCTTGTTACTTTATCGTGAGAAGCTTTATGAGATGAACTACTGTTATGACACATATAATCATGCTAGAAAAGGTGATTGAAATTATCATTGATCAAACTTGTGCACCTTCTAGCATTCACACTTTCATAAATTCTACTCCCTCCTTCCATCTATATAGGGCCTAATACATTTTTCGAGGCTAACTTTGACCAAATGTTAGAGCAATAATACATGACATGCAACTTACACAAAGCATACCACCAAATTCATATGTGAAAGGAGCTTCCAATGATATAATTTTTACATTATGCATCTCATGTACTATTAGTCTTGTCAATAGTCAAAGGCGGTCTTGAAAAACGCATTAGGCCCTATATAGATGGAAGGAGGGAGTATCTTTTATCATTTACCTACTTGAGGACGAGTAGGAATTAAGCTTGGCAATGCTGATACGTCTCCAAGGTATCTATAATTTATGAAGCATTCATGCTATTTTATTATCTGTTTTGAATGATTACGGGCTTTATTACACACTTTTATATTACTTTTGGGACTAACCTATTAACCGGAGGCCCAACCCATATTGCTGTTTTATTGCCTGTTTCAGTATTTCAAAGAAAAGGAATATCAAACGGAGTCCAAACGGAATGAAACCTTCGGCAGTGTGATTTTTGGAAAGATTATGATCCAGGAGACTTGGAGTGCAAGCAGGGAGGTCATCGAGGAGGCCACGAGACAGGGGGCGCGCCCACCCCCTGGGCGCGCCCTACCCTCTCGTGGGCCCCTTGAGGCTCCCCTGCCTGACTTATTTCGCCTATATAAGCCTGCGTACCCTAAAAACATCGAATATCAAGATAGATCGGGAGTTCCGCCGCCGCAAGCCTCTGTAGCCACCAAAAACCTCTCGGGAGCCCGTTCCGGCACCTTGCAGGAGGGGGAACCCATCACCGGTGGCCATCTTCATCATCCCGACGCTATCCATGACGAGGAGGGAGTAGTTCACCCTCGGGGCTGAGGGTATGTACCAGTAGCTATGTGTTTGATCTCTCTCTCTCTTGTGTTCTCTCTATGGCACAATCTTGATGTATCATGAGCTTTTCTATTATAGTTGGATCTTATGATGTTTCTCCCCCTCTACTCTCTTGTGATGAATTGAGTTTTCCTCTTGAAGTTATCTTATCGGATTGAGTCTTTAAGGATTTGAGAACACTTGATGTATGTCTTGCCGTGTTTATCTGTGGTGACAATGGGATATCATGTGCCACTTGATGTATGTTTTGGTGATCAACTTGCGAGTTCCGCCCATGAACCTATGCATAGGGGTTGGCACACGTCTTCGTCTTAACTCTCCAGTAGAAACTTCGGGGCACTCTTTGAAGTACTTTTGTGTTGGTTGAATAGATGAATCTGAGATTGTGTGATGCATATCGTATAATCATGCCCACGGATACTTGAGGTGACAATGGAGTATCTAGGTGACATTAGGGTTTTGGTTGATTTGTGTCTTAAGGTGTTATTCTAGTATGAACTCTATGATGGATTGAGCGGAAAGAATAGCTTCATTTGATTTTACTACGAACTCTTGAATAGATAGAACAGAAAGGATAACTTTGAGGTGGTTTCGTACCCTACCATAATCTCTTCGTTTGTTCCCCACTATTAGTGGCTTTGGAGTGACTCTTTGTTGCATGTTGAGGGATTTTTATATGATCTATCTATGTTATTATTGTTGAGAGAACTTGCACTAGTGAAAGTATGAACCCTATGCCTTGTTTCCTATCATTGCAATACCGTTTATGCTCACTTTTGTCATTAGTTACCTTGCTGTTTTTATATTTTTCAGATTACAAAAACCTATATCTACCATCCATATTGCACTTGTATTACCATCTCTTCGCCGAACTAGTGCACCTATACAATTTACCATTGTATTGGGTGTGTTGGGGACACAAGAGACTCTTTGTTATTTGGTTGCAGGGTTGTTTGAGAGAGACCATCTTCATCCTACGCCTCCCACGGATTGATAAACCTTAGGTCATCCACTTGAGGGAAATTTGCTACTGTCCTACAAACTTGTGAACTTGCAGGCCCAACAACGTCTACAAGAAGAAGGTTGTGTAGTAGACATCAGCCCGCCTTGTGGCAGAACAATGTTCCAAAGACACTATATTTCCCTAAAGGCAGTCATGCTGTCCTTTGTAATGCGGGATACCGGGTCTGTTATTATTTATTGCCTGTTATATGAAAGTTTTTTCTTCCTGTGCGGCCGTTTGGTATATATGAATCGTGAGAGTTGGCTAGTCGTCGGCTTCTGCCACCACGTAGAAAGTATGGGGGTGTTCGGGACATACCTGAACACTCTTTATCCCATTTTTGGGTCCTTGAAGGAGGTGTTCATCACAGCGAACCAGGCAATCAGACTATAGGGCTTTATCACTCTCACTTAGCCATAGGAATTCGAGTATGGTAGGCTCAGCCCCTGGTGTTTGGAAGACCGTACGAGGGGCTCTAACAGCGCCTGATCGGAAGACCGATCCGTCGCACTCTCCATTTGTTATGGCATTATGCGGAATAAATCCTTAAAGATTTTACAACCTCTCGAACAGCTGACCAGCTCTCGCCGTATCATGACAGTCAGTTTTCGGCTTTCTCTACTAAGGTGCTCGTTCGGAAGAACCGGGACACAATCATAGTAGTTCTCCCAGCGCTACCTTAGCCGATGGAGCGGAACGTAAGGTACCAAAACATGGGAGCCGGGAAAACCCAACTAATGACCCAAGACATGATTCGGAGCTGATGCATATAGTGCTATAAAGTTCGGGGTGCCGAGGGACCGACAGGGTGGCCGGACTTTGTTGCCATATTATGAGGACAATGAAGCCCCTGGCATAGTGGGGCATGACACTATGTGCGAGTGCCGTTATGACGAAAAAGGTGTCAATGAGGAATGACGGCCGATAAGTGTCATATAGTTCTACATGATGTAGTGGAGTGACACGCCTATGTGTATAAGTATGGTTTATGCTATGAAAGGAGGTATACTGGCGGAACCTGTTGCGACCGGGCGGGAGGAAGCTGTGTGCGGATCCGAAGTGTATCCGGACTGTCTTCTTGGGGAATACTTGTGTATTCCCTCTTTGTGTGTCCGAGCTGATTCCATGTCGCCAGTCCCGTTCTGCGAAAAAGTGAGCCTGTAAAGAAAAGTGCTTAGAGGCATTTGTGTGTCATAGGGTGGTTGACCGGAGCCTGGTCAAGCTGGGCTATCATGTCGTAAAGTAGCTCGGACTCCTTTGTTGGTGTCCGGGGGGTTGGCTGTCGAATCGAAGTTCGATAGAAGGGCACAACTCGCTACCTCAACGGCGGTATACTTTCCAATGTCGGGGTGGAGTTTGGCCTTTCCCATAATTGTGACTATGTCACGTGGGTTTGGCATGATATGGTACCACGTTGAGTTGAGCCAACGCAGTTTGTCCCAGTAGTATATAGTAGTTACTGTATAAGGGGACAATGCCGAAGACTTACTCTTCGGTATGGTGTTTGTTTGGTGATCTGAAGACAACCTCCAGGGTGGTGGGCCTATAAGACTTGGCCTTTACACCTGGAACGACATCTTTGAGAAGATGTTTTTAGTGGGTTTGATCCTCGAGCAATCAATACCTATCTGGTGAACTGTATCTTGGCGCAGCAAGTTTGAGCTGCTATTTATGCCAATAGGGGCTCCTGTGAGGTGGAACCCACCAACTGTTGGGTCGATGGTAAGTTCAATTGAATTGCCATGGTTGAAATTGGCTGGACGGTCTGTGTGATCGGAGATGATCGGCCGTATTTTTGTACCATGGGGTGACTTGTATTGTTGAGTCGTCATCCCGAGGAGTACACATTCATTCCCTTGTTGGTTTGCGGAGGATTTTTCTTTTACCTCATAATGTTTGATGGTCTGGGATCCTCGTTGTCTTCATAGCTTTGAGACCCCTTTTTATTGTTTTCGGCACGCGACCAACCGTTTTGTTTTGAAGATCCGGTCTTCTCTATTGGTACGATTGGCTGCCATTCCAGGGGTACCATGAATTTGACATGGTTGGTCGAGTATGCTGCCCTGGCCGGACGGGCCTATATTGTTCTCTTTCCGTTGACCGGTCTGGGAGCCGTGGAATCCGGCACCGACTGCCGTGTCTTGGGTGTGACCATTATTTTTGTGACGCTTATGTCTGTTGCGTCGTGGTTTATTGATGCTGCCTCGCGTTTCCTGCGTATTGCCCCGGACCGTGATGTATTGGAGTCGGGGTGTGGGCTTTAGGACCTCCTTCTCAAGTTGAGGTAGCAAATTGTGCTTTGGGTACCCTTTGGTGGGGCGGTCGAGTCCGTATTCCTTAGGTGCCAGGACCTTAGTCCATCTGTCTGTGAGCAGATCTTGGTCAGCTTGGAGCTACTGCTGCTTCTTTTTCAGGCTTCTTGCAGTGGCCATAAGCCGTCTCTAGAAGTGAACCTGCTCTACGGGATCCTCAGGCACGCCGAATTCATCGTCGCCGAGGCTCACCTCGTCTTCGGAGGGAGGCATGTGGTTGTCCTCCTTCGAATATCCGTTCGTCGTCTGCTCATCTGGGCTAATCTGCCCGTCTTCCTGTCCGGCTTGCTCGAAGGCAGGCTGATCGGGATTGTATTCGTCTTTGGCACCATCTGGATTGTTTTCGTCTTCGGCACCATCCGGATTGTTTTCGTCTCCTGTGCCGGTACTGCTGTGGTGGGGCTTAGAGCGGCGCCAATGACGCCCATGCTTTGATTTTTTTTCCTTGAGGTGTTATCCTCTATTGCCTCATCGCCATTGGTTTCTTTGGGAGTGTCCACCATATATATATCATACGAGGAGGTGGCTGTTCAGCGCCCAGTGGGCGGTGGTTTCTGTTCTTCTCCTACATCGTCGTCCAGACCGTCGATGTCTTCGGAGTCGAAGTCAAGCATGTCGGTCAAATCATCGACCATGGCAATGAAGTGGGTGGTGGGTGGGCAACGAATTTCCTCGTCGCCTGCTTCCCACTCAAGCCGGACATAGTTCGGCCAAGAGTCTCCTGACAGAGATAGAGAGAGAGACTTTAATGAATCCAGCATGTCACCAAAGGGCGAGTGCTGGAAGATATCCGCGGTGGTGAACTCCATTATCAGAGCCCAACCAGATTCGGCGGGCTCGGGGGCGCGCGGCCTGGAACCTACAGCCAGACGCAAGTCCGGGGGTCCAGTGACACAGACTTCCGTGGGGGTGGAGTCCGCGTTCGGCTCTACCGCCAATGAGTATGCGTCCTCCAGGGTGGTGTCCATCCACCTGTCCTCGTACAACGCGATATGCCTTGGATTTGGGTCCGCAGCTCTTGCAGGTGCGATATCCCGAGTATTGTCTGACAGCAGGTCTAAGCCGTGCTCGTCGTGACCGTTCGGCGCTCCTGGCGTAGGCCCGAATCCGTCGAAGATCAAGTCTCCGCGGATATTGGCCGTATAGTTCGAGTTTCCGAACCTGACCTGATGGCCAGGGGCGTAGCTATCGATCTTCTCCAGATGCCCAAGCGAATTGGCCCGCAGTGCGAAGCCACCGAACACGAGGATCTGTCCGGGGAGAAAAGTCTCACCCTAGACCGCGTTGTTGTTGATGATTGAAGGAGCCATCGAGCCTTGCAGCAACGACACAGAGGAACTCTCAATGAAAGCACCAATGTCGGTGTCAAAACCGGCGGATCTCGGGCAGGGGGTCCCGAACTGTGCGTCTAAGGCTAATGGTAACAGGAGCAGGGGACATGATGTTTTACCCAGGTTCGGGCCCTATCTATGGAGGTAATACCCTACTTCCTTCTTGATTGATCTTGATGATATGAGTATTACAAGAGTTGATCTACCACGAGATTGTAGAGGCTAAACCCTAGAAGCCAGCCTATGATTCCGATTGTTGTTCTACGGAGTAAACCCTCCGGTTTATATAGACACCGGAGGAGGCTAGGGTTACATAGAGTCGGTTAGACAGAAGGAGATCTAACATCTGGATCGCCAAGCTTGTCATCCACGCAAAGGAGAGTCCCATCCGGACACGGGACGAAGTCTTGAGTCTTGTATCTTCACGGTCCAATAGTCCGGCCAAAGTATATAGTCTGGCTGTCCGGATACCCCCTAATCCAGGACTCCCTCACCCAGTAAATCCAAAACTCACCCGAAAATCGTGAAACTTGGCATGGTGTCACAACATGGCACATATATGTCGAGGATTTTTTTTCCATTTTGGTGCAAGTTTTATAACAAGCCTCTTAAAAACCGGAGCTTCTCTCAAAGAAAGCCTCGTGGTTTCGTCCCCCTTGTTGGGGAAATGATAATCACTACCTCTTTTCGCCTTATATTTTCTTCTACCGGTAACATGGAACTACAAGATATCCGTGCTAAAATTTAAAATTATTCAGGGTTCGTTTGGCCTTTTTATACACTAATTGAATTTCCTAGGCATTTATTGTCCATAATTCAAATCTGAACCTCAAATACATGCTCCAGTTCACCAAAATGGCTAGAAAAATTATACATGCATGTGTCCTTGGGTGCATGTTTAGGTCTCATGCCAGGAATGGTAACGAATTACAACCGTACCGGCGTCCTGGCTCGTCCTCAAACATTTGGAATCTCGGTTTTTAAATCCCCGTAAATCCTAAACTCACCAGAAAGTCATGAAAGTAGGCATGGTGTCACGTCATGGCACATATATGTCATGGTAAAAACATTGTCCAATTTGGGCCAAGCTTTATTACAAACCTCTTACAAGCCAGAGCTTCTCTCAAAGAAGCCTCATGGTTCCGATAGGGAAACGTGTTCCCCTTGTTGTTGAAACATAATCACTGCCTCTTTTCACCTTGTATTTTCTTCTACGGGCAACATTGAACGACAAGATATCCGTGCAGAAATTTAAACTTATTCAGGGTTCTTTTGGCCTTTTTATACACTAATTGAGTTTCTTAGGCATTTAATGTCCATAATTCAAATCTAAACTTCAAAAACATGCTCCAGTTCACCAAAATGGCTAGAAAAATTATACATGTGTCCTTGGGTGCATGTTTAGGTCCCAGGCCAGGAATGGGAACGAATTACAACCGTACCAGTGTCCTGGCTCGTCCTCAAACATTTGGAATCTCGGTTTTTAAATCCCCGTAAATCCAAAACTCACCAGAAAGTCATGAAATTAGGTATGGTGTCACGTCATGGCACATATATGTCGTGGTAAAAACATTGTCCAATTTGGGCCAAGCTTTATTACAAACCTCTTACAAATCAGAGTTTCTCTCAAAGAAGCCTCATGGTTCCGATATGGAAACATGTTCCCCTTATTGTCGAAACGTAATCACTGCCTCTTTTCGCCTTGTATTTTCTTCTATGGGCAACATGGAACGACATGATATCCATGTTGAAATTTATACTTATTCAGTGTTCGTTTGGCCTTTTTATACACTAATTGAGTTTCCTAGGCATTTAATGTCAATAATTCAAATCTGAACTACAAATACATGCTCCAGTTCACCAAAATGGGTAGAAAAATTATACATGTGTCCTTGGGTACATGTTTAGGTTCCATGCCAGGAATGGGAATGAATTGCAACCTTACTGGCATCCTGGCTCGTCCTCAACCATTTGGAATCTCAATTTTTAAATCCCCATAAATGCAAAACTCATCAGAAAGTCATCAAAGGTGGCAGGTGTCACGTCATGGCACATATATGTCGTGGTAAAAAAATTGCCAATTTGGGCCAAGCTTTATTACAAACCTCTTACAAACCGGAGCTTGTCGCAAGAACCCTCGTAGTTTCGATAGGGAAACGTGTCCCCTTGTGGGCCAAACAATAATCGCTCCCTCTTCTAGCCTCATATTTTCTTCTACACGCAACATGGAACAACGGGAGATTCGCGCTGAACTTTGAAATTATTTAGGGTTCCTTTGACCCTTTTTATTCATTAATTGTGTTTTCTAGGCATTTCATGTCCATAATTCAAATCCGAACTACAAATACATGCTCCAGTGCACCAAAATGGATAGAAAAAACATACATGTGTGTCCTTGGGGTGCACGTTTAGGTCCCATGGAACGAATGGGAATGAATTCAACCGTCTTGCCGTCCTGCCTTGGCCACAAACATTGCGAATCTCGGTTTATAAATCTCTGTAAATCCAAAACTCACTAGGAAATCGTGAAACTTGGCAGGGTGTCACTGCATATAATTGTCCAATTTGGGTGAAGCTATATTACAAGCCTCTTACAAACCGAAGCTTCTCACAACCCTCGTGGTTTCAGTGGGCGAAACGATAATCGTTGCCTCTTCAAGCCTTCAACTTTGTTTTCTACAGGCAACATAGAATAACAGGAGTGTCGTGCCGAAATTTGAAAGTATTTAGGGTTCGTTTGGCCATTGTATATATTACTAATTAAGTATTCTACACATTAAATGTACTCCATAATTCAAACTTGAACTAAAAGTCGTCCAGTTTGAGAAGAGGCGCACACATTAGTAGCCAATGAAGTCCTTTTTGAAACAATAAGCCGACACGTTAATATCACAAACGGTTGTACTATATGAGCCGTGTCAATATTTAACCATACTAAGTGGAGTGCATGCAGCTGTTTTATTAGACGGGACGAGCGCTAGAAGTCCACCGTGCAGGCTCGACGGGACGCGTGCGAGCAGTCCGCCGCGCAGGCTCGACGGGACGCGTCCATCCTGTCCACCTCGCAGGCTCGACAGGACACGTGCGAGCAGCAAGGCCGCCCATGCTCACCGGGAAGCAAGCTCTTTGACCTCCATGCACCAGCCGCCGCCCGCCTCACTCAAAACTTTGTTATGATCCGGCAACTCCGGAGTGACAATAGTCGGGACTACTCCCGGTGATGACTGTAGTTTGTGGAGTTCATATATTCATCGTGTGTTAATGCTTTGTTCCAATTCTCTATTAAAAAGAGGCCTTAATATCCCTTATTTTCCAATAGGACCCCGCTGCCACGGGAGGGTAGGACAAAATATGTCATGCAAGTTCTTTCCATAAGCACGTATGACTATTTACGGAATACATGCCTACATTATATTTTTGAACTGGAGCTAGTGCCATATCGCCCTAGGTTATGACTGCCTCATGATGAATATCATCCAATGAATCACCGATCCAATGCCTACGAATTTACCTTATATTGTTCTTGCTAAGTAACTACTGCCGCTACTGTTATCGTTACTGCTACAAAATTACTGCATCACTATTACCATTATTGTTGTTGCTGCTACCATTATCAAAACTATCATATTACTGTGCTACTGATCACTTAGCTGCAGATAATTAATCTCCAGGTGTGGTTGAATTGACAACTCAGCTGCTAATACTTGCAAGCATTCTTTGGCTCCCCTTGTGTCGGATCTATAAATTTGGGTTGAATATTCTACCCTCAAAAACTGTTGCTATCCCATATACTTGTGGGTTATCAGTTGTCCAAATCAAATGGATAGATCGGAGAGAAATACAAGGCTATAACAATCACACATAATAAAGTTCAAAAAAGACTCAACTACTTTCAATGAATAATCTAATCAAAAACCCACAATTCATCGGATCCCAACAAATGCAGCACACATCGAATCGATATCCGAAGAGAACATTATATTGAAGATCAAAGAGAGAGAAAGACATCTAGCTAATAATTGTGGACCCATCGGTCCTATGGGAACTAATAACACATCATCGAAGGTGCAGCAAGGTTGATGTGGAAGCCATTCGTGATCGATTCCCAGAGTACTGATGAAGGCCTCCAGATGGGATCGCGGAAGAACAGAGACTTATGGTGGCATAAAAGTTGTTTCGTTGGTGCTTGTGGGGGGTTTCAATATTTGGGAATTTATAGCATTGTAATTAGGTCAAACGGAGCCACGAGGGCCCCACAAGACATCAGGGTGCACCTACCCCCCCCCCCCCCAAGGGCGCGACCTATTGTCTTGTTTTGTCCTCGTAGGTCTTCTGGTCCTCCCCAGAACTTCTAGGGTCTCTTATGTTCCAGAAAAAACTGTCAAATTTTTTCGTCTTGTTTGGATTCCATTTGGTATGGATTTTCAGTAAAACCCAAAACAAGCAGAAAACAACAACTAGCACTATGCACTAGGTTAATAGGTTAGTTCCCAAATGTGATATAAAAATTTCATATAATATAATAGCATGAAACAATCAAAAATTATAGATATGTTGGAGACGTATCAGCATCCCCAGGTTTAATTCCCGTTCGTCCTCGAGTAGGTAAATGATAAAAACGGAATTCGCGCCAATATGTAAAGTTTTGACCTTTTCACGGGGTTTGGATGCACCAACGAAGTTTGCACCAATTCTCGAGGTGAAAATGGGCAATGCACGGTACTAGAGAGGCTAGGAACATGTGGATAGGTGGGAGTGTTGTATTAGTCCATGAACTCACATTAGTTAAAGAACTCACATATTTATTGTGAAAGTTTTATTAGACCTCGAAGCAAAGTATTACTCACATGCCCCTAGGAAGGAGCTTGGTAGTAGTTAACCATCGTGCGCCCCCAATTCAAACAGTACAAAGGATTTCAATCAGAAATAAAAAATTCTCCAACATTCCTTTCATGCCATGATCGACACTTAAATGAGTAATTCCTAACATGCTTTAATATCGATTCTTTACTAACCAATGACCATGAACTAATACTCTTTCATATTACTACATCAATATAATTAAATCACACATTTCATATTCGGTGATCTACATGAAAGTTTTTATTATATCACTCTTGTATACATATCATTCTTGAACTAATCTCATAACCCGAGCTTATCAATTCCCATTTAAGACAGGGTGCGCGCCCCCTGTCTCCTGGACAGGGTGTGGGCCCCCTGGCCTATTTCTTTCGCTCATAAATTCTTATTAAATCCAAAAAGTTGTTTCATGGAGTTTCAGGACTTTTGGAGTTGTGTAGAATAGGTTTCCAACATTTGCTCCTTTTCCAGCCAGAATTCCAGCTGCCGGCATTCCCCCTCTTCATGGTAAACTTTGTAAAATAAGAGAGAATAGCCATAAGTATTGAGATATAATGTGTAATAACAGCCCATAATGCAATAAATATCGATATAAAAGCATGATGCAAAATGGACGTACCAACTCCCCCAAGCTTAGACCTCGCTTGTCCTCAAGCGGAAGCCAAATCGAAAAATATGTCCACATGTGTTTAGAGATAGAGGTGTCGATAAAAATAAAATACGGACATGAGGGCATCATTAACATTCTAATAACAACAACATATACAGATTTTGTCATATGATTTCCTATGCTCAAGTAACAAGCAATTCACAATGTCAAGTATGGTTCAAAAATTTCATTGGGAACTAACAAACTATAATCTCAGTCATTGAAGCAATTGCAATTTATCGTAACATCAGAAAGAGTCAATAATAGATCTTTTCAGCAAGCTCTCGTACTCAACTATCTCGTAGTCTCTTATAATTGTTAACACTCACGCAATACTTGTGGTTATAGAGTTTCAGCCGGACACTGAGAAAGATAGGGGCTTATTGTGTTGCCTCCCAACTTATTCACCTTTAGGTGATGTCAACAATAATAGCCCATGCTAACTTACATCCAATTGGATATATATATATATATATATATATATATATATATATATATATATATATCATGATGTTTCAAACACGAGGAGCTTGCCAAAGGATAAAATGAAAAAGGGAAAGGTGAGGATCACCTTGACTCAAGCATAAAGTAAAAACATAAGGTAAAATATAGGCCCTTCACAGAGGGAAGCAGAGGTTGTCATGCGCGTTTAGGGTTGATGCACGAAATCTTAATGCAAAAGAACGTCACTTTATATTACCCCTTGTATGTGGACCTTTATTATGCAGTCCGTCACTTTTATTACTTCCACAACAAGTTCATACAAAGCTTATTTTCTCTGCACTAATAAGTCATACATAATTAGAGAGCAATTTTTATTGCTTGCACCGATGACAACTTACTTGAAGGATCTTACTCAATCCATAGGTAGGTATGGAGGACTCTCATGGGAAAACTGGGTTTAAGGATATTTGGAAGCACAAGTAGTATTTCTACTTGGTGCAAGGAATTTGGCTAGGATGAGGGGGAAAGGCAAGCTCAACATGTTTGGAAGGTCAATGACAATATACTTTAACTAAGATGTCGGAAAACACAAATCATTACGTTGTCTTCCTTGTCCAACATCAACTCTTTTAGCATGTCATACTTAATGAGTGCTTCACAATCATAAAAGATGTCCAAGATAATATATTTATATTTGAACCCCTCTTTCCTTATCACTTCCTATTATTTGCAACGATGACCAAGACTACGTTCATCAACTCTCAACAATTTTTATGCCTCATACTTTCTATGTGTGAAGTTATCACTATCCATAAGATCAATATGAACTCTTTTATTCTTTCTACTTTCTCAAGATCATAGCAACAAGGCAAAGCCCTTGACTCAATACTAATCTTTATTATAGATAGCACACTGACTCGATTACATAAAGAGATCACAAAGCAAAACTCAAAACTACCTATTATCAAAACTTCAAACTACTAGATCAAGATACTACTAAAAGGATCGAACTAAATAAAGCGGTAAAGATAGGAGTGTGATGGTGATACGATACCGGGGCACCTCCCCCAAGGTTGGCAGTTGCCAAGGGGAGTGCCCATACCCATGTGATTATTTCCTCGGAGGTGGTGAAGTAGGAGTTGTTGATGAGGTAGGCTTGTCATTCGTCTTCCAAGGCATAGGCTCTCCATCATAAAAGGATGATCGAGTCTCCGGGATCCTTAAATCTGCAGCCAAACTCATTCGCTTGAATCTATATTCATACTCACAGTTCTGGTTTTGCAGGTCATAGATCTGGGCTTGGAGGTGCTCAATTTTCTCTTGGAGCTTGAAGATGGTCTCCCCAATGACTTTAGCATCTATCTTGTGGTTGTTAGTGAACTCCATGATCATCATCTGGTTGGCGTTGAGTCCACGCTCCACCATCCCTTGGCACTTGAAAACTTCTTGTTCCACGGCTTCGAGCTTTGTCTCCACGGTCCCGGTACGCCTTTGTCCCTCCACATCGCGGATGTGCAGCACCCCCTCACGCATCTCAATGGTTTGAGGATGATGCAGCACCTCCGCGAGATAGGGGTTGATAACCCTCTCAAAAAACTTGTCCTTGGAAGCGCTTGGAGACGCCGTGATGCTCTAGATCTGAAACAGAAACAACTCGAAACGAAAACAAAGGATATTTGCGTGATACGGTGGTTAAAACCTTCAAGAGTATATATAATGAATTTTTACCGACCGAAATACGTAACATACAAGAAAATGGAGTCCGGGAGGCACACGAGGTACCCACGAGATAGGGGGTGCGCCCTACAGGGGGGAGGGGCGCCCTCCACCCTCGTGGGGGCCTCGTGTCCCTTCCGGACTACTTCTTTCTTCCTAAAATTCTTAAATAATCCAAAACTGATAAAAATTGCCATAAGAGTTGTTTTGCAGTCGGTTTACTTACCGTACCACGTACCTATGCCTTTTCAGAGTCTGGAACGTTCTGGAAAGTGTCCCTTATGTATTCCTCGGGGGTTATGTCAATAATATTAGTTTCAACATTGATAGTATTACCTGAAATATAATGTTTAATTCTTTGACCGTTAACCACCCTCGGGTTTGTGCCTTCGAAGTTGTTGATTTTATAGCCCCAGAACGATAGACCTCCTCGATAACGTAGGGACCTTCCCATTTTGAGAGAAGTTTTCCTGCAAAAAAATCTTAAACGAGAGTTGAACAATAACATATAATATCCTACGTTAAACTCACGCTTTTGTATCCTCTTATCATGCCAGCGTTTGACTTTATCTTTGAAAAGCTTGGCATTCTCATAGGCTTGGGTTCTCCATTCATCAAGTGAGCTAATATCAAATAACCTTTTCTCACCGGCAAGTTTGAAGTCATAATTGAGCTCTTTAATAGCCCAATATGCCCTATGTTCAAGTTCAAGAGGTAAATGACATGCTTTTCCATAAACCATCTTATAAGGAGACATACCCATAGGATTTTTGTATGCAGTTCTATAGGCCCATAATGCATCATCAAGTTTTTTGGACCAATTCTTTCTAGATCTATTCACAGTCTTTTGCAAAATTAATTTGAGCTCTCTATTGCTCAACTCTACTTGACCACTAGACTGCGGTGATAAGGAGATGCGATTCTATGATTGACATCATACTTAGCAAGCATCTTACGGAAAGCACCATGAATACAATGTGAACCACCATCAGTCATAATATATATAGGGACTCCAAACCTCAGAAAAATAACTTCTTTAAGCATTTTAATAGAAGTGTTATGATCAACACTACTAGTTGGAATAGCTTCTACCCACTTAGTAACGTAATCAATAGCAACTAAAATATGTGTATAACCATTGGAGGCAGGAAAAGTTCCCATATAATCAAAGCCCCAAACATCAAATGGTTCGATAACAGGAGAATAATTCATAGGCATTCCTTGACGTCTACTAATGTTACCTATTCTTTGACATTCATCACAAGATAAGACAAACTTACGAGCATCTTTAAAGAGAGTAGGACAATAAAAACCAGATTGTTGTACCTTGTGTGCAGTTCTATCTCCAGCGTGGTGTCCTCCATAAGACTCAGAGTGACACTTATGTAGAATCTGTTCCTGTTCATGCTCAGGCACACAATGTCTAATAACACCATCTACTCCTTCTTTATAAAGGTGTGGATCATCCCAGAAGTAATGTCTTAAATCATAAAAGAACTTTTTCTTTTGCTGGTATGTGAAACTAGGCGGTATATATTTAGCAACAATGTAATTAGCATAGTCAGCATACCAAGGAGCAGTACGAGAAGCATTGACGACCGCTAATTGTTCATCAGGAAAGCTATCATTAATTGGCAGTGGGTCATCAAGAACATTCTCTAACCTAGACAAGTTGTCTGCAACGGGGTTCTCAGCTCCCTTTATATCAATAATATGCAAGTCAAATTCTTGGAGCAAGAGAACCCATCTAATGGGTCTAGGCTTAGCATCTTTCTTTTCCATAAGATATTTAATAGCAGCATGATCAGTGTGAATAGTAACTTTGGAATCAACAATATAAGGTCTAAACTTATCACATGCAAACACAACTGCTAAGAACTCTTTTTCAGTAGTAGCATAATTTCTTTGGGCAGTATCAAGAGTGTTACTAGCATACTGGATAACATTCAATTTCTTATCGACTCTTTGCCCTAAAACAGCACCTACAACATAATCACTAGCATCACACATTATTTCAAAAGGTAAATTGCAATCAGGTGGCTGAACAATAGGTGCAGTGATCAAAGCTTTCTTAAGTGTTTCAAATGCTTCTACACAATCATCATCAAAGACAAAAATAATATCTTTTTGCAATAAATTAGTCAGAGGCCTAGAGATTTTAGAAAAGTCCTTAATGAACCTCCTATAAAAGCCGACGTGACCAAGGAAACTTCTTATACCTTTTATGTCCTTGGGACATGGCATCATTTCAATAACATCAACTTTGGCTTTATCAACTTCAATACCTTTCTCGGAGATCTTGTGCCGCAAGACAATGCCTTCATTAACCATAAAGTGACACTTTTCCCAATTCAAGACAAGACTAGTGTCTTCGCATCTCTGCAAAACTCGATCAAGGTTGCTCAAACAATCATAAAAAGAGGATCCATAGACTGAGAAGTCATCCATGAATACCTCACAAATCTTTTCACAAAAATCACAGAATATAGCCATCATGCATCTTTGAAAGGTAGCAGGTGCATTACATAAACCAAAAGGCATACGTCTATAAGCAAAAGTACCAAAAGGGCAAGTAAAAGTAGTTTTAGATTGATCCTTCGCTGACACAGGTATCTAAGAGAAACCAGAATAACCATCTAGAAAGCAGAAATGAGTCTGTTTGGATAGCCGCTCTAGCATTTGATCAATAAAAGGTAAAGGGTAATGATCTTTATTAGTAGCTTTACTTAACTTACGGAAATCAATTACCATCCTATAACCTGTAATAATTCTTTGCGGGATCAATTCATCTTTATCATTAGGGACAACGGTAATACCTCCCTTTTTAGGGACACAATGGACATGGCTTACCCATTCACTATCAGCAACGGGGTAAATAATACCTGCCTCAAGGAGCTTTAGTATCTCCTTCCTTACCACTTCCTTCATCTTGGGATTTAATCGTCTTTGAGGATCTCTAACTTGTTTGGCATCTTTCTCTACTGAAATATTGTGTTGACATAACGTGGGACTAATGCCCTTAAGATCGTCCAGAGTATATCCAATAGCGGCTCGGTGTTTCTTCAGAGTTTTCAATAATCTTTCTTCTTCTTTCTCTGTAAGGTTAGCACTAATAATAACAGGATATATTTTTTTTCATCAAGATAAGCATACTTAAGATTATCAGGTAATGGTTTGAGTTCAAACACGGGGTCACCCTTGGGTGGAGGGGGATCCCCAAGAATTTCAACGAGAAGATTATGTTTCAGCATAGGTTCCTGTTTAAGGAACACTTCATCTATTTCTTCCCTTTCCCTCATAAACATATCGTTTTCATGGTCTAGCAAATATTGTTCTAACAGATCAGTTGGAGGAACAACAATGGAAGAAGACCAATAATTTCATCCTTACTAGATGGTTCCCTTTCACGAGGTTGTCTACTAAACTTGGAAAAATTAAACTCATGAGGCATACCATCTATGCCAATAGTGAAAATATTCCTTTCACAATTAATCTTAGCACTAGCTGTATTCAAGAAGGGTCTACCAAAAATAATGGGACAAAAATCATCTTGTGGGGAAGCAAGAACAAGAAAATCGGCAGGGTATTTAACCTTCCCACACAAAACTTCAACATCTCTAACAATCCCAATAGATTTGATGGTATCCCTATTAGCAAGCTTAATAGTAACATCAATGTCTTCTAATTCAACAGGTGCAATGTCGTGCATAATTTCTTTATAAAGATCATAAGGTATCGCACTAGCACTAGCACCCATATCACATAAGCCATGATAACAACGATCTCCTATTTTAACAGAAATAACAGGCATGCCTACAACAGGTCTACGTGTCTTAGTATCAAGTCTAGCAATATTAGCAGTCTCACCCAAGAAAGAAATAACATGCCCATCTAAATCCTCATCCAAGAGATCTTTAACCATAGCAATACTAGGTTCAACATTAATTTGCTCAGGAGGTGTATAGGTCCTAGTATTACTCTTACGAACAACAGTCGAAGCTTTAGCATGATCTTTTATCCTAACAGGAAAAGGCGGTTTTTCAACATAAGCAGTAGGAACAATAGGATCACTATATGTAATAGTATTTTCATCGACTGTAATAGGTGCAACTACTTTCACTTCAACAGGAGGATTATATATTTAAACCACTTCTCTTTTGGGAGATCAACGTGAGTAGCGAAAGATTCACAAAAAGCAGCTACTATCTCAGAGTCAAGTCCATACTTAGAGCTAAATCCACGGAAAGCATCAGTATCCATAAAAGATTTAACACAATCGAACTTAGGTGTCATACCTGACTCCTTACCATCGTTAGAACCCCAATCTTCAGAGTTGCGTTTAATTCTTTCCGATAAGTCCCATTTGAAATCAATAGTCTTCAGCATATAAGAACCAGCATAGGAAGTATCGAGCAGGTTGCGATTATCGAGAGAAATCTGAGCATAAAAATTCTGAATAATCATTTTTTGAGAGAGCTCATGATTGGGGCATGAATATAACATTGACTTAAGCCTCCCCCAAGCTTGAGCGATGCTTTCTCCTTCACGAGGACAGAAATTATATATGTAATTACGATCATGATGAACAAGATGCATAGGATAGAACTTCTGGTGAAATTCCAACTTCAATCGCTTATAATTCCAAGATCTCGTATCATCACATAGCCTATACCATGTCATTACATCTCCCTTCAAAGATAAAGGGAAGACCTTCCTTTTGACAACATCATCGGGAATACCTGCAAGCTTAAATAATCCACAAACTTCATCCACAAAGATAAGGTGTAAATCGGGATGCAATGTTCCGTCTCCTGCAAAAGGATTAGCTAGCAGTTTTTCTATCATACCTGAAGGAATCTCAAAGTGAATATTTTCATAAAGTTCAGTAGGTTGAGGGGAATCTCTTTGCTCTTCTGGTTGGGGTGAAGATACCCCAAACAAGCCCCTCAAAGGATTAGTTTCCATAGTGACAAGTAACAGAAAATTTCAGCACACTATATAAATGTTTCCTTACAAAGTTCCACTCACCAAAAGCGCTACACTCCCCGGCAATGGCGCCAGAAAAGAGTCTTTATGACCCAAAAGTGTAGGGGAACTATCTTAGTCCTTTCGATAAGTAAGAGTGTCGAACCCAACGAGGAGCAGAAGGAAATGATAAGCGGTTTTCAGTAAGGTTTTCTCTGCAAGCACTGAAATTGTAGGTGATAGATAGTTTTATGATAAAATTAATAGTAACGAGTAACAAGTAAATAAAGTAAACAAAGTGCAGCAAGGTGGCCCAATCCTTTATGTAGCAAAGGATAAGCCTGGACAATTTCTAATAATGAAGAAAGAGCTCCCGAGGACACATTGGGAATTATTGTCAAGCTAGTTTTCACCATGTTCATAAGATTCGCGTTCGGTACTTTGATAATTTGATATGTGGGTGGACCGGTACTTGGGTACTGCCCTAACTTGGACAAGCATCCCACTTATGATTAACCCCTATTGCAAGCATCCACAACTACAAAAAGGAGTATTAAGGTAAACCTAACCACATCATTAAACATATGGGTCCATATCAACCCCTAACGAAGCAACGCATAAACTAGGGTTTAAGCTTCTGTCACTCTAGCAACCCATCATCTACTTATTACTTCCCCATGCCTTCCTCTAGGCCCAAATAATGGTGAAGTGTCATGTAGTCGACGTTCACATAACACCACTAGAGGAAAAGACAACATACATCTCATCAAAATATCGAACGAATACCAAATTCACATGACTACTAATAGCAAGACTTCTCTCATGTCCTCAGGAACAAACGTAACTACTCACAAAGCATATTCATGTTCATAATCAGAGGAGTAATAATATGCATAAAGAATATGAACATATGATCTTCCACCAAGTAAACCAATTAGCATCAACTACAAGGAGTAATCAACACTACTAGCAACCCACAGGTACCAATTTGTGGTTTTGATACAAGATTGGATATAAGAGATGAACTAGGGTTTTGAGAGGAGATGGTGCTGGTGAAGATGTTGATGTAGATTGACCCCCTCCCGATGAGAGGATCATTGTTGATGACGTTAGTGATGATTTTCCCCTCCCGGAGGGAAGTGTCCCCGGCAGAACAGCTCCGCCAGAGCCCTAGATTGATTCTGCCAAGGTTCCGCCTCGTGGCGGCGGAGTTTTGTACTATAAGCTTGCCCACATTTTTTTCCAGGGTAAAAGTGATGATATAGCAGAAGATGGACGCCAAAGGCCCACCAGGGGGTCCAGGAGATAGGGGGTCGCGCCCTATAGGGGGGGGGGGCGCCACCCTGTCTCCTGGATAGGGTGTGGGCCCCCTGGCCTATTTCTTTTGCTCATAAATTCTTAGTAAATCCAAAAAGTTGTTTCGTGGAGTTTCAGGACTTTTGGAGTTGTGCAGAATAGGTTTCCAACGTTTGCTCCTTTTCCAGCTAGAATTCCAACTGCCGGCATTCCCCCTCTTCATGGTAAACCTTGTAAAATAAGAGAGAATAGCCATAAGTATTGAGATATAATGTGTAATAACAGCCCATAATGCAATAAATATCGATATAAAAGCATGATGCAAAATGGACGTATCAGGCACAAAGAGGACGGTTATTTGCAACGGTGAATAACTAGAATCAAGGATCAACTTTTGAAGTGAAGGGGCATCTTGGATGATGAGCTGCCTTCCGTCAAAAGAAATTCCAATTCTTACAAGGTTAGGCGACTTTATTTGGAGACAACCAATTCTAACTGTGAAAACAAGCACCAAGCACTCCAGGGCAGGGCAACTGGAGTGGATGATGCTGTGCAATGAGGCCTCCGATATACGAACCCGCACAAGTGAAAGTTTCTTGAGAAATGGGAGTCGAAGGTTTAGTACCAGATTGTCTGGTAGATAGCACAGTGCAAAGGTGGCGGTGTGGAGAGAGGAGGAAAACCGCAAGATGGACATCGATGCCGAGGGCACAATTACATGGCGTTCGGTATGTGGTATGTGATTTCTAGGAGAATAGTAGAACTCAAGCAGCTATAGTTCTGTGAATTCAGAGGATTTTAGCCAGGCGTCCACCATGCAGGGCATGGTATGCTTGCTCAGGTAGCATGACAGGATGCAGAGGCTTTGAACGGAGCCCTGGTGGGAGGAGATGATGGATCTGGGGATTTCAAAATCATTGAAGAGAGATAGCTGACGACAATCGAGATTAAGGGGCATGGCGCGCCATAGAGGGCACCACCGAATTGAGAGGACTTGGGTGCGGCAACAATCCTTGGTGGGGAGAAGCGAGATGATCTCCCCAAGGACGGCGTCCAGGAGATCGCTGATGCGGTCCACCCGAGACTCTATGGGTTCCTGGGATCCGGTGGGGGCGGGGTCGCCGCTTCTCCCCGCGCTGCCGGGTGTAGGATCTACAACAGGCATCTCCACTGGCGGGAGCCTCATCTTCTTGGTGCTGAGGTCAGCCGACTCCATTTTCCTCGAGGGCGTCGCGTCGCGCTCACGGATTTGAGCAGAGTAACAAATGACGAGCCTAGTTGTAGTGCGAGTGAAGAAGAAGGGAAGCTGGCGTTTTTCTATAGTAGTGAGGAAGAAGGGGAGCTAGGGTTTTCTGTAGGAGTGAGGTGAGGAATTTGGGGGTACGAGTGGAGCGAGCTGACGTGAGGTGGGTGGGAGTGAGGAGGAAGAAGAGCACCTAGGTTTTTTGGGGGCGGTGTGCTAGGTGTGGTAGCACCTCTCATTCAGTAAATATATGGGCTTCTGAATTGATTTTACTATTTACTAGGGGTGGATGGGCTGTTTTGTCTTGGGCCCAGAGAAACAATTACTACTAGTACAGTGGAGACACTCTACAGCTACCCAGAAAACAATTACTACTGGTACAGTGGATACAATACCGCTTCTGGCTCCTCCTAGGTCATCGAAACGTCTCCCTCTACTGAATGCTGTTATACTTTTGTTCGCCGACATGTGGGCCACGCAGCGCGCGGGCCCAAATGCCATCCACCAAATTGGAAGGCAGTATGCAGGCGGAGAGTCACCCCGGTCGTAGCGCGGCAGTAACGAGCCGTCGTATCACAAAACCCCACCTCCCCACAGTCTAAGTTTGACGGACAAAGCAACCATCATTTCACTCTTCGCTGAATCCCCTTCTCCCTCACCGTCTTCAAGAAAGGAAACACCCATATCTGCCACTGTTCTTCTCTCCCAACGAAGGGAAGGTAAGCTGATCTGTGATGTTGGTATATTTTTGTTCAGAGAAAAAAAGAACCTTTGCAAAGTAGTAACCGATCCTCACTCTATTTTTTGTTTCATTGTCATTGCGATTGTGTTTTCCTTTCAGTGGTCTCCTAGTATTCGTTAGTTTCATGATGGACCAAGGAGAACCAGGCAAAGATCTGCCGAGATTGGATCAGACGCGAGAGGCTGATCCCCACGAGACAGAGAGCTCCAAGAAGATGGAGGCAGCCACCGAGCCGACCCCAGATACGCTCACGGCCACTACTGAGATGGTCAACGCCCCATTTGAGGTTACAACCCCCGTGGCACTGCAGGAGCAGTTTTCCCCCTTCGAGGATGTGTCCCCCCCCCCGCTGAGCTGCCCAAGGTGATTTTCTTTTTTGCCGATCTCGATTGTGGTTTTTCATCTAAGTATGTGGTGATGAATAATGCAAAATTTTATTAGCTTCGATGCCATGCTATACATAGTGGTTTAAATAACTTGTTTTCTTATACTAGAAAGTAATTCAGAATTTGTTTCTGTTTCAATTAGAGCCCTGATGCAGAAACGGATTGTGTGGTTGTACATGTCACTCACTATGAGGCGGATGACCTGAATATATGCACTGGGAAACATAGTTCTTAGGCTGTTGGATCCTGGAAGCCATTTGCGCTTATACCAATGTCGAGTTGTATTCCAGCCTCACTGTTGTCAGGCGTGTTGTCCAGGATGTACTGAAGCAAAAGAAGTTCAAAGCTACTCCTTCGTTTGTGAGGCATACTGTTCTTGTCAAGCTTACGTAGGAAGATGACATGGCATGCCTCCACAAACAAGTTTATGAGTGGAAAGGCCACAAGGTTGTCTTCATGAAGGTTCACAGGATTGAGCTGCTGCCGGACGTCCTCGATGATGTTCATGGCAAGGTCCATCTTGTGTCTAGCCCAAATTAGATCGAGGCATGAAATAGTTGCCCCAGCTAGTGTTTAATAGTAGTTTGGATTGTGTCTAATTATCCGAACCTTGCCTGTTATCGAGCCCTCTGGGGCTAGTACTCTGTTTGAATCTGCCTATGGGAACTGCTGCTACTTTTGTGTGCCCGTGAATCATGCGTCCTCACTTGTTTTTTCATGAATATGGCATGGTAAGACATAAGTTGTCACGGTTTATCATATGAGCAGTGTGTGTTTTAATGAAATAGAGTACTCGTTTGAGAACTGTGCACCGACGTATACATAAGCACTTGTAAACACTGTTGGTGCTACCCCACTTGTAAGCAGTTGTGCAAAACACGGCACATTAGCTCAGCTCGCTTCAACACTAGGCTATCGACCAACTAACAATCAACAATCTGCTGTCTGACATATAAGCAACTATGTATCTTGTTACAGTGGTTCATGCAGTTAACTAAGGCCACAATGTAAATTCCAAACGTTCACACGCTAGTCCAGCGTTCATGTGGAACACTCACATTAAACTCGGCTTCATAAAAAACTTGAAAAGCATAAGTTAAGCAATTTTATACATCTCAATGATTCATAGAACATAACAAACACATACTAGCTCACAGCAAAAGACAAAGTTGTGAGAAGGTTTACAAATGAAGAAAAAACAAGCAAGGCTTCTCTGAGCAAAGGGCCTCCCGACAGGCTTAAATTTCCTGGAGTTCACTTTCATTTTTCCTTGTTGCCACCATCCAGGGTTAGGTTCTCTCATTCTAGAATAACCAATTATAATTGTGGTCTTAGCTGGAATGCTGAACTGAACCATGTAGTGTATTGACCAGCTGAAATTCTTGTGCATTTCACTAAATTTAAGCACCGCTATTTGTAGAAATAAGCAGACCACAATGCCTCTTGTCCATGCACCTGTCCAAAAAATTGTCGTGCAGCCGTGACAGCTAGTCCTTGGTCCATGGATGAACTGGTAGAAAGTGCATTTCGGACTAGGATGCAGTTGTTTTTGCTCATCCCTGCACTGCAATCAGGAAGTAAAATGTACGAATCAACTTCTTTTAGATTGCGTTGGTCATTCTACCTAGTTACTACCAATGTAGGAATACCTGGAACACTGGTGGTTAGAGGATGGTAGCTAGGAATAGCCATCTCATTTTGTGCAGTTGTACTAAAATTGAGGTGTGTACTTTTGATTGCGCAGACAAGAAATGATATGGAGACAGACATCCCAAAACGATATGGAGACAGACATCCCTATTTGCGTAAATACGAAATACGGTTATTTAAACAGTGACAAATATTTGTAGTGGCATATGATTAACAACAACATCTATTATGTTATAATTGGCACTAGATTGACAGTATGAAAGTGCCCTTAAGTAAGTAGCATCACATCACATCAACACTGCCACTAGATTAACATGCATAACAATAGCATTAGTATTACTGCCATGAGAGTAGCACATGGTTAGTAAATGTGCAATCAAACTTGTGTAGTTCCACTGGGATGAAGCAATGTTAGCGGTGTGAGGTTTAAGTGTAACTGCAAAAACACAATTCATGGGAAAATAAAGCAAGACCGAAGCACTTCATAAAATGGTGGTGGCATTGCTTCATTTTATCAACGACACTAGACCGTTACTTATAGTGACATTAGGTGGCATTGCTTAATGCTTCATGTGATTTTACATTAACAGTAGTGATATGGGCGTAGGGACAGCAGGGGCATAAAGTGGTGAGGCAGATGTGGTTGCCGAGAGCGGCAAACACTCAGGCAGCATGTTTGCATTTGTCCCATTTTTTATCTCCTCGGCGACATTTTCCTATGTGAGCACAGGAAATCTAGACCCGCTCATTCTCATTTGCATTGTCCCCCAACACCCGTCACTTTTTTTCCTTTTTCAACCAAGTGACAGGTCCACTTTCCCCCACCCTTCGCCATCCACCATGCTTTCTACGTCTTTTCAACCAAGAGACCGGTTGGGTAGCCAGTATCTACTACTTTCCCCCATTTCCTCTTAGAACCAAGTCCTAGAGTCGATTGTATGAACTAGCTTTACCTCTAATAATAGTAAAAGTCTAGGTGGCTTTGGAACAGCAGAAGGAAGTAGAAAAAGATCTACACGAAGCCAAGTGGGGAGCCAGGGCAATAGAGCAAGGCAGGTTTCGAAGGAATATATACCTGAGGGTCGTCGGCATGTGGCAAAGACGGCGTCGGGAGGCCGCATCTTGGCCACAATACCACAGGAAGGAAGAAGGGGTCGGAGGCCCTCCTGAGCCGGCGCTCTCTCGGAGAGAACGACATGGCCTCCGATCGCGCGGGCAGCCGTTGGTCTCCTCCCTCGCCATCGACGATAGCGTGAATGATGCACCTACACCCCTGCCCTAGTCGAGGTTATCTGGCTGGATTTTTGACCAGCCGTGAGAGGAGAGAGAGTGTGTCCACCTATGTCTTGCTTAGATCTGGAGAGCATGAGAGAGTGAACGAGAGGAACCCTAGTAAAGCAAGCACTAAGGCTCCCGCTTATATATATAGTGGAGTGATTTCGTCGTACCAGCTTCAAAAAAATGCGCTCCTACATGTACCCATGAGTGGGTGTGAGAGAACTAGTGTGTGCGTGCACTACTTCTCTTCGTGAGAGTACAATATACTATGCCCAAAGAACGTTCGCCACAAGAGTAAATAGTATAAGTGTGTGACATGTGAGCTAAAATAAAATGTGCGCGGCATCTTTTGTTTTTTAGAAGTTTTGAGGGTAGGGTGTGAAGAGCACATATGTGTGTGACGTCTACCTGCAGATAGACGGTGGGTGCGAGAGGACTCAGGAGAGTCGTGACTCGTGAGGGTGCGTGTGCGTGCGAGAGAGGGGGGCACGTATCAATGCAATGCATGTGTACATAAATCATTATCCAAAAAATGTTCGCCACAAGCCTTTTCCCGACGAACGCCGTAAGAACCGTTAGATCGGCATCCGACAGTGTCAGTTCTGCCATGTCATTTAACAGAATAGCCACTCCTCCTACACACAAATCTTCCACGTGAGTGTTAGCAACTGTCGTATGCTCCATCCTTTCCAAAATGCAGTGCATATAGCTTTATTGAAAATTTGAACCTCGTAAACTTTTACCGAGTTTTCCTGTACCAAATTGCACATGTAGAATACCCAGTATATATCATTTCATTCATCTTCGAGAGGTAAGTATAAAGATGGGGGAGGAGTCTACAAAGAAAGACCATCGTATCGCCTGCAGCAATTTCAACCATCCTTTGGTGGGGAGGAATATCATAGGAACTTTATATGATATGATTTTTATAGGATTTTTTCCTTTAGAGCCAATTGGTTCATAGGAATAGATTCATATACTCCACATTTCAAAGCAAATAAACATGATATCATTTTTATAGCTTTAGAGCCACTTGGTTCATATGAATGGATTCCTATACTCCCATAATCTCAAAGGAAAATAAACATTAGCATATATTCAATAGAAAAGTTCCTATGATATGAACCAAATTACATCTCTTTTCTAATCCCTCCTCATAGGAATTGAGATACATGCCATCTCTAGATTCAATAGAAAAGTTCCTATGATGTGAACCAAATGACATCTCTTTTCCAATCCCTACTCATAGGAATTGAGATACTCCATGTCATCTCTTTCCCTACAACTTCCATGTATACATCTTCTATTCCTAAATAGCTAGTACAACCCACTAGTAGCTTTTTTCCAAGACATGCAACTATGGCACAAGAACTATATAGTGTGCGATAACTTTGAAAGATGGTCGCTGGATGAAGCTAATCCGATAGTGCAGAGATGGCAAATCCAAGCACTACTGGCCGTTGGATATCATCAACATTCCACCAGATCTGCCACATGTACAATTTAGAAGACTCCATGGTTGAACTTAAGCATAATGCAAAATCCTCAAAACACAAGCACTTCTCCTTTGTTCTATCATAATTGAATTTCTTTTCTCTAAATGAATTGCCAATATTTGTTTTTTACTTTATGCTTTACAATGCACAACCCCATGAATCTTAACATTTTTATAAAACTAATTGATTTTGAATGAGATGAACTATAAGAACTAAACGAACATCTCCATCATGCATATATGACTCAAAGCTTTACATGCTATAGTGTGCATTTATTCATAATTTGGTTTCCAAATCTCATGCGTTTAATGCATGTGTACCTTACTAGTTTTGAGTAGAGTAGCAAATTTCACGCGGCCCCGGGTATATCAAAATGCGGGCCCATGCATCATTGCCTTTCAGTCGAACCTACGTCCACAATATTTTGTACGTACTATATCTCCACTGGTCCCCAAACCCAAAATGCTTCCTCGTTCCCATAAAACAAAGTGGCCCACACATATTTAAGGCGTTAACTTGAACTCAATCCCTCTCCTGTTTACTACGACGTGGCCCTGCATGCTGTAGTACTCCTACAAACCCTACCGCCGCACGCATCATCGGTTTTCTTCAAGATGACGAGGGAGAAGCCGATTTGTAGTGGAGGTGCTTTAAAAAAAGGATCCGTAGTGGATACCCCTACCCTAGGGTGCCCTAGGTAGCTGCCGCATGCATCATTGGTTTTCTCTTTTCTTTATGCTCTTGTGCCCTGGAGTGAAATGATGGTTGCTTCGTCCATCCAGCTTAATGCGGGAAAGGTGGGGCTTTGTGATTTGACCCCTCATCGCTCATTTTCTACTACTACGGCGCTACGACCGGGGTGCCTCCAATTCCAACCGCTACTCCAAACTGTAATTTGGTGCATCTCATGTGGAACAAGACGGTGGATGAGCCACATGTCGGCCAAAGGGGTCCTGTTAAGTGTGTCGCCATTTCGTGTGCGGACTGACCCTGCTTGAGTTGCTACGCTAACACAACAGGAGAAACCTACCACTTGCTTTTGCTCCTGGGTGAATCCTGACTATCTTGATCTAAAAAGATACGTATTGAACTACCCTCTCCGTCTCGTTTTTTTAGGCGTCTCGGTTTATAGGGCGTGCACGTAGTTCTAGGTTATCCATTTGACTAACTAAATATGAGTTACTATGTCACAAAAAGTAAATCATTGGATTCTTAAGCGGATGTAGTTTCTAAACATATAATGTTCATCACATATATAGCCAGTTAAATTCTCAACCTAGAACGACGTGCATGCCATGTATACCGATACGAAGGAAGTAGTAAAAATGAGGTGATTTTACCGAGCGATCGCCGGGGGAGCATGGCCTGTCATGCGGTCCCACGTGTCATGATGTACCAAGGTGATGCGCGTGTCCCTCTTGGGGCAGAAGCAATACTACGTGGTTTGAGATGATGGCGAACCAAAGTGTGAAATAATGGTTGCTTCGCCCGTCTGGGAAGGTGCGGCATTGTGATTTGACGTCTCATTGCTCATTACTACTACTAGGGCGGTATGACTTGGGGTGCGTCCCCCTGCTGTTCTGCACTATTATTTGGTGCTTGACATGTCAACCCGGTTGCTATATGTCCCACATGTCAGTGAGAGGAAGTACAAAATTCATGAAAGCGAGCATCGACGGAGGAGTACAAGACACGACTTGGTTTTTGCTGCTTCGCATGATCCATTGATACAAACCCGGACTAAAAAAGGTGAGGGTGGGTATTTTCCCGCACGGCAGGCAGGGGAGTTTCGCATAGTCTGTTTGAGGCAAGGAGGTAGGAAGGGAAACAAGAAAATAAAGGTTGAGCGACTTAGTTTTGGAAAAATCTGATTTTACGGAGTACGTACCAACTAGGGTTTAAAGGGCTCATCTAAAAAACATTCATTTTTCTGTTGTATAAGTCTCATTTCTACTAGTAGTAGTGGTACCATCACATGTTGGATTTCGAGGTGCGTTAGATCACCCGATGCAAGCAGTGTCAAGAGAAAACTCACCAATGCATGTAGAAGTTCATGGAAATTAGTGGTCATTCATGCATTCATTCTAATTAATGCCTCGGCAAACATAACTTCTTGAGAAAAATGAGCGTACTAATTACTTGTACAAACTACAAAATTAATTCCACCACTCACCGTCTACCTTGGTTAGAGAGATTTTGAAATTGAGCCATAAACTGGAAAGGAGGGAGTAGTAACTTTTGTCTCGATTACTATTTGTGGTCTTGTATAGATGCAAAATGTATTTTTTTATAGTGGCCTTGTATAAGTAAATGGAGGGAGTACTAAATGACATATATATTCCAAACAATATGATAATCTCTCTAACCAAGGTAGGGACGAGGAGTAAACGGAGGGAGTAGTAAAATTTTCTCCTTGTCATGCGAGTCACCGCGCACGTGGGCGAGGGAGCGGGCATAAGGCGTACAGTACTAGGAGTACTAGTAAGCAAGTTTCACCTCATCCTGCGAGCCACCGCGCCTGTGGGCGGGGGAGATGGCGTACTAAGCAAGCTTCTCCTCGTTTTGCGAGTTGACGGGACACATCATGTAAGGACCCCAACTCAATGCCACACCGATCTAGCATGTAACACCTCATATCACTTTGCGGCCTTACACACGGTATTCCCATGGGTGACGCCTTACCAGGCCCGGGACTGTTTGCGCCTTTTGGCACATGTATATGATAGTGTCGCTAGCATCCATATGACAAGAAGCCCAGGCTGCCATGGATAGTCGTGAACCCAAAGTGGCACTAACTTATAGGGACATGCATACATGACCCAACAACAAACGTGTCGGTCATCAGTGAGTGAATCCGGGCTGTAGCAACTGGGCTAGCAGGACTCCGGTAAACTGGGCTGTAGCAGGCTACCAGGACTCCGGTAGACACCACGTGACATTTCCCCAAGGGACAGACACAGGAACGAAGAAGGACACATGCCGGCCAGCGTAAGTGTTCCGGAGCAGTAGCAAGCTACCAAGGCTCAGTGGAAGCACTATGAGACATTTCCCGGTAAGAGAGGCTACCAAGGATAAACAACTAGATAGTCAGATCCCACACATACCAAGCATTTCAATAACATGCACACAATATGCTCGATATGTGCAAATACAACATAGCATCACAACATGACTCTACAACTCAAGTATGTATTCATTAGGCTCCGAGGAGCCAGATATTACAAACATGGTCTCATGACCCAACATTCAGAGCATACAAGTCAAGCACATGCGGAAGCTTAACATGTCTGAGTACAAACATCTACAAATGAAAAAGGCTGATAAGCCTGACTATCTACCAGATCCTGCCGAGGGTACAAGATCGTAGCTGAGGTAACAAGCTAAACATCGAAGTCCACGCGGAACTAATAGCGAGACTAAATTCTCTCTGCAAAAACATAAAATAGGCAAATGTGAGTACAAATATACTCAGCAAGACTTACATCAGAACTATCTACATATGCATCGGTATCAATAAAGGGGGTGGTGGAGTTTAACTGCAGCAAGCCAGCTTTGACTCAGTGGCTAACCTGAACTACGACTGCAAGTAACTCTTTTGAGGTGGCGCACACGAGTCCACATATTCACCAATCAATACACTACTATGGATCCGCTCCTGTCTACCTATGAGAACGCCATCCATAGCACTCACGCTTATCTTGCGCATTTTAGAGTATCCACTTCAAGTTATCTATGAACTGTACAGGCAAGCCAGAAGTCCTTTACCGTGGACACGGCTATTCGAATAGATAATGTTAACCCTGCAGGGGTGTACTTCTTCACACACGCTCTCACCACTTATCGCCATTTACACAACATGTACTCAGCAACCTTCAAGCGGAAGCCCAGCGAGGGTGTCAGCCATGACCTGACTAACCACACAAGTCTCTTGTCCAGGTTTATCACCTATTCGGGTTCCATCCGCAAGGAGATCCGGCTGGGGTGTCATGCACGGCCCCAAACGGTGTGTGCAGGGTTCCCAAGCCCACCTCGATGGATGGATCTACGCTTGGTACACCGTGCCATGGTGCCTAGTCTGTCCCAAGCCCACCTGTACCGGGTGTCACTTGGTAGACTACTAGCACTACCTACAAACACCAGAAACTAGTTGCAACTCCTGGACAAAGATCAGGTTGATTAATAAGTCGAGAGGGGCACTTAAGCATTCCAATGCGTGGTAGTAATTGTTCATGGATCACAAACACAGAACTCAGTTCCTAAGGACAGTTTCAATGAGACAACCCACCATGTACTCTTACATGGCCTCTCATCGCTACCTTTACCAAGTCGTGTTCACACACTTAGCTCTCAACAGTAGGACATGTTCACCACATTCCAATTCATCCCCGATGAATCAGACCTGACACAACTCTAAGCAATAGCAGGCATGACAAACAAGCATGAATGAGTAGGCACATCAGGGCTCAAACAACTCCTACTCATGCTAGTGGGTTTCATCTATTTACTGTGGCAATGACAGGTCATGCAGAGGAAAGGGGTTCAACTACCGCATCATGTAACGGTTGAATCGTTGTTGTCCTAATACCGTAAAAGAGAGCATGAGCGAGAGAGAGGGATTGTATCGGAATGAACAAGGGGTTTTTTCTTGCCTGGCACTTCTGAAGATAGTATAGCTCTTCATCGGTGTCATCGAACTCAATCGTCGATACATCGTCTACTGAGAGGGGGCAAACACCGGCAAACAAGGAGGAACACAATCAATGCAATGCAAAATATGATGCATGATCATGACATGGCAATATGCTGTGGGTTGAGCTAATGCAACTAGCAGCAAGTTAAATGGAGTTGGTTTGAATCCAAGATTCAAATTCAAACTCCATATGTGATGGTTTAAATGCCCTTTATATGATTTGTCCTAAACAGCAACTATAAGTTGTTCTAACATGCATGAAAATTATACAGATGGATAGATTGGATTTTTTTGATCATTTTTTCATATATAAATTATTTCATTCTGAGCTACGGTTGAATTTATATGAATTTTAGAAGTTTATAACATTTTCTAAAATAACTAAACCATTTAAGATTTATTTAAATTCCAGAAGAATTACTGCGTCAGTATGACGTCACTGTGATGTTAGCAGTCAACAGGGCCGGTCCAGGTCAAACTGACCAGTGGGTCCCGTGTGTCGGTGGCTAACTAAACTAACCTAGTTTAATTAGCACTAACCTAGGTTAAACTAACTAAGTTTAAACCTAAACTACATTAATTAGCCGGGCGGGGCCCGCATGTCGTAGACCCAGGGAGGTCAAATCCCCTGGTCAACCGGGGCTAAACCACCGGCGGTCAAAGCGGTCAACACGCTGGCATTTAGCCGCCGGCGAGGCCGGACGCGGCGGAGCACGTCGGGATCCACCTACTCGGGCTCTTTTGGCGCGCAGGGAGTAGCTACGGGAAGAGGGTGGAGTGGCGCATCCAACAGTGGCCATGCCGGAGGCTGGGGTGGTTGGCAGTAGCGCCGGTGACGAGGTTTGCGGCGGTCAGAGCTTTGGTGCAAGCTGGGGATGGGGCTACGGTAAGCAAATGAGCACGACGAGGTGCTACGAAGGCTCTACGCATTGCGAGGAGCGCGTTGGGCGCATGCCCGGATCAAATGGTCACCAGAGCGTCACCGGCGACGAGCGCGGCGGCGTGTGGGTGTGCTCGGTGCGGTCGCTATGGCGCGGGGTAGCGAGAATAGAGAGGGGGAGGAGAGGCAGAAACTCACAACGGTCACGGAGAGCTAGGCAGCAGGGTCGGGGAGGAGCTGGAGCGAGCGGGGCGGTGAGTGCGATCTCGGCGGACCAAGGTTGAAGAAGACAGCGGGGACAACGATTCGGGGCTTCCGGCGTAGCTTGGGATGGTGCAGAAGGCGTAGGAGACAGTGGTGGGGCTCGTGGACAGGTCAGTGAGGCGAGGGGAAGGCGGTGGCCATGGTGAATGGCGACGATGGCGACGAGCTCCGCTCGGTGGTGTGCGCGAGAGGGGAGCAGAGGAGGGGTTGGGGTCCAGGCGGAGAGAGGAGAGGTGTAGGGGGTGAGGGGGAGTGCGTGGCACTTGGGGCTGGATCCAGAAGCGGCGGAAGCAGGAGGTGGCCGGGGCGCGTGCCCGCGCGCGCCGGGCGCGTGCCCCTGTCTTCCTGGCGCGAGGAAGGGGACGACTGGCGCTGGCCAGTCGGCTTGGCCGGCCTGCTGGGCCAGAACAGCTGGGCTGCCAGGTAAGTGGCCCAGGTAAGACTCCTTTCTATTTCTGTTTTCTGTTTCCTTTTCTGTTATTTGTTTTGATTTAGTTTTAAGCACTAAACCATTTTGCATTCTTCTGATAATTTTGCATGGACTAAAAGGATTATTCCAAAGCCCCTCACAATTTCTCATAATTATTGGACACATATTCGATATATAGCAAATATAAATCCAATGCAAATAGTTATTGCATTAGCTTCAAATGCCCAAAATAAATATTTATGAGCTCCTTAAAATATTGGTTTGAATTTTACTTCTGGCCAATATTTTCATAGAGAAACATGAACATTTTCTTGGACCTATTTGAAGGAATTCTTATCTTGGTCATTTTCAGAAATGATTTCTGAGGCTTTCACATGTCCCCATTTCAAATTCATTGAAATTTAAACATGATGCACACATGACTAGCTAGCCTAGAGCAAACCAGAACTAGGGATGTGACAACTCACCCCCACTAAACAAGAATCTCGTCCCGAGATTCAAGCGCAGGGTAAAAAGGAAGAGAGGACTCGAACTATCACAATCTTCATGATCCAACCGTCCTCATCGAAGATGTTGATTCATTGCTTCAAATTGATCTTGACGTTCTTGCTTTCGAGATCTTCATCCAACACGATGAAAGAGAGAGGAAAATTCCACGAGAATCGATCTTCATGAAGATCGAGCAACTTTGGATCAACTCATAGATTGAGACGTAAAACATCTCTCGAGTTGAGAGACAAAAGACACATCAAGAAGGACAGAAGAAACAAAGTGACAAGGGTTTCAAAGTAGCGAGGGAATATATGCCATGATTTCTGTTGGGGATATAACTATTGAGTATAAACCGCCCAGGAGGGGCCGGTTTACCCTCAACCGTATTGAAGCCCATGAAGACTCAGAAGATGGCGTTTTACTATGAAGCTTAGAGGCCCGGAGCCCAAAGGCGGATTAGGGCCCATAATAGCAAACCGCCATGGTTATGTAAACTTGTGTTGTATGTTAGGAAAGGAGAGACCGAGTCGGACCCTTGTATGAGTCGGCCTCGGGACTCTGTAGACCAGCCGGACGTCAACCTGTGTATATAAAGGGACGACCCGGCGGCGGTTCAGGGACAACAGACAACGACTCGAGACTCAGGCAAAGCGTATTTGCTCCCTGATCATCGAAACCCAATCAATCCCATCACAACTAGACGTAGGCTTTTACCTTCATCGAAGGGGCCGAACTAGTATAAAACTCCCGTGTCCCTTGTCCGGTTTAACCCCTTCAAGCTAACCCGTAGAGATGGCTCCACGACTAAGTCCTTTCATGAGGACATCTGACGTGTTAATTCCACGACAGTTGGCGCCCACCGTGGGGCTATCACATGATGGTTTCGAGTTCTTGAAGGGCTGCTCTAAAGGACTTAAGGGGTATGTGGTCGGCTGGATGACCAAGAGTCGTCGCGGCAAGCTCTACATCAACGATGAAGGATGGGGCCCCGAGGCCGGCTCAATCGAGTACGGGTACCGGGTCCCCTTTGGCAGAATTCATGTCTTCATTGGCAAGATCGGTGAACCGGGCCCTGAGCCGGACATCTACACCGACCTCATCGAGACGGCTCAGCGTGCAAGCCCTGCCCGGGTGAAACCCGCCATGAAGTGTGCATTCGTAGGATGTGTCCATGGGATCGGATCTGAACTGGTGTCTGAAGGCGAGACGGTTATTTATTCCGATGACGAGTCGTCCACTGGTGAAACCGAGTCCCTGTATCAAGTTCAGGATGGTGTGTTCGAAGGATATTCCGATGGTAACAGTATTCCGGACCTCCTTGAACCGCCAAGTCGGGTTGCTGTCTTCATGGCCGGAACACAGCCCACTCTGTAGTCTTCGTCCACAGCAGCAATGAATACCGGATCAGCAGCCGCAGCAGGAGGCCCGACGCGCCGACCGGCTCAAGTTCTCTCCAGTTTGATGGATGCCTGGGCTACCTTATTAACCACGGTAGTTACCCCGGAGACGCAGGATCAGCATAATGCAAATATTGTGAAGCTAAAGCACCAAATAACACAGGCCAAGGAGGATCTAGCAACAGAGGATGCTAGGTTGGCTGAAGAACGTGCCGCTTTGGATGCCCAGTCACAACAAATACAGGCGCAGAACTACCGAGTCCTGTTGGATCAGAATGCAATACATGATGTAATGAGGAGAAAGTATCGGTCACGTCTACCATTAGTCTTCGAGGGAATGAATCTTTTCAACACACCCGGGGCTGGGCCAAGTAATCCGGTAGCCACAAACCGGACTGACGCACCGAGGGCAGCACCGGATCAACCACGGACGATGGAACCACCTCGACGAACAAATAACCCACCGCAATACGTGCCTACTCCACCGGGTCACTTCTCAAGTCCTTTGGATAATATGATTGTTGCAGCATCTCGCTTGGCAGCTATTCTGATGGAGGGCGATTCACTTGTAGCAATTGAGACACGTCGGGACATAGATCTTCTTCAAACCGCCGTGGTGCAGCAGCAGGCTTATTCCTACAGTCGGGATAGGATTCATTCAACTCCTCGTCCGAGCAAAAGTTACAGCAGGCACATGGATGAGCCAGAAGTGTCTAGCAGTGCATGACACCGGAATGTTCCCCAAAGACCCAATCTGGCACGTGGTGAAGTAAATGCTCAGGACGTGGTGGATAATGGCAGGGCACGAAGGGAGGCCGCTTTGGCAGCACAGCATACGGGTCATTATCAACCCGCCCCGGTTAAACCTGCGGTGTCAGTAGACCATGGTACCGGGTTAGCCTTTAGCTCCGGGGGAGTGCCTTGTCTCATTCCGGCTCTATGCAATGTGCGACTGCCTAAAGATTTCAATGGTCCACGTAAGGTGCCGAATTACACAGCGGATCAACCGCCTGAGGCGTGGGTCGAAAGTTATGAGATGGCAATGGAGATGCTGGACATGGATGAAGCGGCTTGTGTAAAGTATTTCACAATGATGTTGGAAGGGACAGCCTGTACTTGGTTGAAAAACTTACCAGCTAACTCCATCGAATCATGGGACCAGTTGAAGGCCCGTTTTATAGCCAATTTCAAAGACACCTGCAAACAACCCATGTCTATTGTGGATCTGGATGCCTGTGTTCAAGGGGAGAACGAGTCAACCACTCATTGGGTGCGCCGGGTTTCAGAAGTTTTGCATTCTTCAGACCGGATTAACGCTGGTCAGGCAATCATCACTCTGGAACGCAATTACGGTTTAAGTCACTAAAGATGAAGTTGGGACGGCTCAAGCGCCACTGCGATGACTTGGGCACCCTTATGGCCGCCTTGGTCAAGTATGCCGATTCTGATAATACCAAGGATCCCGATTCTGATGAGGAGAAACCGGAGAAGGGAAAGAAGAACGGCGGTGCAAAGGGACAACATCACAACCAAGGAGGCCTTGGGAATAACGTTAAGCGTAAAGCGGATTCAGATTTTGTGGCTAACGCTAATGTGCAGTGTCGTAAGGGTAAACTGCCCCGGCGCGGCGGCAGAATGAATCTGGAGTGCTTGTTGAACCAGCCCTGCCCAAAGCATGGGACCAAGGAAGTTCTTTCAACGCATCTCTGGAAGGATTGTCACATCATGAAGGAGTTCAAAAACTCTGATCTTTTCCGGTATGATTAGGGTCCATCAGGCGGTTCAGGTCCGGGTTTTCATGGTGGCGGCGGTTCCAACTCTGGATTTTAGAATAATCAGGGCAACCAGAACAACCAAGGTGGTAATAACCAGCAGAATAATCAAGGAAATCAGCAGCAGTCGGGTTACCAGAGTCACCCAAAGCAGTTGAATGGTGGGCAGTATCATGTGTTCACTACTAGTTTGTGCAAGCGTGATCAGAAGCTTCACAAGAGGGCAGTTAATGTTGTTGAACCGGTAGTACCACATTATCTACGGTGGTCCGAACAACCTATTATGTGGAGTAGGGAGGATCATCTTCCCCGGGTTGACAATCCGGGTCACCTGGCTTTGGTGGTGGCACCTCAGGTGGGAGGTTATAAGTTCACCAAGGTACTCATGGATGGAGGAAGCAGTATCAACATTCTGTATTATGAGACCTTCCGTCGCATGGGGTTGACAGACAAGAGTCTTAAACCATCCAACACTATTTTTCATGGTGTGGTACCAGGTAAATCGGCATATCCTGTTGGTAAGATCGCTTTGGAAGTTGTGTTTGGTGATGAGCACGGTTCCCGGTCTGAGACATTGACCTTTGAAGTGGTGAGGATCCAGAGCACGTACCACGCACTGTTTGGGCGACCAGCTTATGCCAAGTTCATGGCAAGACCTTGTAATATTTACTTGCAGCTCAAGATGTTGGGTCATAAAGGGACCATTACGGTTCACGGAAGTCGTAAAATCGCTTTGGATTGCGAGGAAGATGATGCGGCCTATGCTGAGTCGGTTTGTGATACAGAGGAGCTAAAGTTTTATAAGGAAAATGTTGATCCGGCAGACATGACCCCTCTGAAGAAGCCCACCACTGAGCATGACCCAACCTTACATTTCAAACCGGCTGATGAGACTAAACTTGTTGACTTTGTTCCTGGCGATTCGTCCAAGCAGTTTAGCATCAGCACAAATCTGGATGAGAAATAGGAAAGCGCGCTCATCGAGTTCATCCGTGAGAACCGGGACATTTTTGCATGGAAGCCTTCTGACATGGTAGGTGTACCGAGGGAACTTGCTGAGCACACTCTTAATATTGATCCCAAGTTTAAACCGGTCAAGCAATTTCTTCGTCGCTTTAATGAGGAAAGACGCAAGGCAATTGGTGAAGAGGTAGCCCGGCTGTTGGCTGCTGGGTTTATCGTTGAAGTGTTTCACCCTGAATGGTTGGCTAATCAGGTGCTTGTTCTCAAGTAAAACGGCACTTGGCGTATGTGTGTGGACTACACAGATTTGAATAAGGCTTGTCCGGCCGATCCCTTTGCTCTCCCGCGTATTGATCAAATTATTGATGCGACGGCGGGTTGTGAGCGCTTGAGTTTCCTGGATGCTTATTCAGGTTATCATCAGATCAAAATGGCAGTTAAGGACCAGGAGAAGACAGCCTTCATCACTCCCTTTGGAGCCTTTTGCTATATTTCTATGCCCTTTGGGCTCAAGAGTGCCCAGGCAACTTATCAGCGTTGTGTGCAGAATTGTCTTCATACGCAGATTGGGTGTAATGTTCATGCCTATGTGGATGACATTGTGGTAAAATCCAGGAAGAAGGAAACATTGATAGATGACCTCAAGGAGACGTTTGACAATATTCGGGTTTACAAAATGATGCTCAATCCGAATAAATGTGTTTTTGGTGTTCCGGCAGGCAAGCTCTTAGGCTTTCTGGTATCCAACAGAGGTATTGAAGCTAATCCGGAAAAAATCAAAGCGATTACATCCCTGGCTAAACCGAAGTGTATCAATGATGCTCAACATCTGGCAGGTCGGATTGCAGCCCTTAGTCGGTTTATCAGCCGTTTGGCAGAAAAGGCAATTCCTTTGTATCAGATGTTGAAAAAGACAGACGATTTCGTCTGGAGTGACGCAGCTAATGCGGCTTTTGAGGAGTTAAAATGGCAGTTGGTTGAACCGCCAGTTCTTGCAGCTCTGGTTGATAATGAGCCCTTGCTATTATACGTGGCTGCCAATGCCCGAGCGGTCAGTGTGGCAATTGTGGTTGAGCGTAAGGAGGCTAGGAAGGAGTATCCGGTTCAACGACCGGTGTATTACATCAGTGAAGTCCTGATCGAGTCAAAACAACGCTATCCCCATTGGCAGAAGTGGGTGTATGGGGTTTTTATGGCAAGTCGAAAGCTCAAGCAATACTTTCAAGCCCATCCCATCACAGTGGTTAGTTTTGCTCCTTTGGGCGATATAATTCAAAACAGGGAAGCAACTGGCCGGGTTGTAAAGTGGGCAATTGAGCTTGGTCCACATGGTTTGAAGTATGTGCCTCGAACAGCCATCAAATCCCAGGCACTTGTGGACTTTATCAATGATTGGACCAAGTTGTAGGCACCAGAGGACAAACTGGATAATACGTACTGGACTATTCATTTTGATGGATCCAGGCAGTTGGGGGGCTCGGGGGCTGGAGTTGTCCTTACTTCCCCTCGAGGTGATAAAATTTGTTATGTTCTCCGCTTGATGTTTCCCTGTACTAAGAATGCAGCTGAGGATGAAGCTTTACTCCATGGTCTTCGTGTGGCTAAAGAGATGAGCTTAAGTCGAGTTCGTTGTTTTGGAGATTCTGATTTGGTAGCAAAGCAAGTTTCTGGTACTTGGGATTCTAAGGATCCACTCATGGCGGCTTACAGACGTGAGGTGCATATTGTGGCGGGTCACTTCAATGGGTATCAGGTTGAGCATATCGATCGGCGCAAAAACGAAGCAGCAGACGCTTTAAGCCGGCTTGGATCTTAGCGTAAACCGGTACCTCCCAATACCTTTTTAGATATCTTGCATAACGCGTCTGTTAAGTTGCCTACAGAAGAGGATTTGGTTGTTCCTGATCCGGAGGCTCAATTGGTGGCTGCTTTGCACGTTGTGCCGGATTGGACGATTCCATATCTGGCGTACATGAACCGAGGTGAGTTACCAGATGATGGAGTGCTGGCTTGGCAGATAGTCCAGCAATCCAAGTCCATGGTTATTCACAATGGCGAGTTGCACCTCTGTAGCGTTTCAGGCGTATTTTAGCGTTGTGTTTCTCCGGAAGAAGGCCAAGAGATCTTACGGGAAATTCATGAAGGGGATTGTGGTCATCATGCCGGTTCAAAGTCCCTGGTTGCAAAAGCTTTTCGACATGGGTTCTACTGGTTGATAGCTCATGCTGATGCGGAGGATCTGGTAAGGCGATGTGATGCTTGTCAAAAGTTTTCACGCAGAGCTCATGTTCCGGCTCAAGAACTACAGATGATTCCTATCACTTGGCCTTTTGCTACTTGGGGGCTTGATATGGTGGGACCCTTTAAGCGTTCCAAGGATAGGAAGACCCATCTATTGGTGGCGGTTGATAAATTCACCAAGTGGGTTGAAGCGGAGCCTATCAGCAAGTGTGATGCGGCTACGGCGGTTCAATTTCTCAAAAAGATTATCTTCCACTTTGGCTTTCCACACAGTATTATCACGGATGATGGTACAAACCTTTCTAAAGGTGAGATCGAGGATTTCTGTCAGAGAGAGCACATCCGGCTTGACTTAGTATCTGTGGCGCACCCTCAGTCCAACGGTCAAGCAGAGAGAGCCAATCAAGAAATCTTGAAGGGTATTAAACCCAACTCATGATTCCCTTAAAACGGATGCCGGGTTGTTGGGTGGAAGAATTGCCTTCTGTGTTATGGAGCATCAACACCCCCCAATCGATCAACAGGTTACACACCTTTCTTCATGGTATACGGGGCAGAGGCAGTCCTCCCAAGTGATATTCGTCATGACTCGCCCCGGGTTGCTAATTATGTTGAAGCGGACAGCGAGAAAGCACGCCAAGAGGCGCTGGACCTATTACCTGAGAAACGGGACATGGCTCTGGCTCGATCGGCGGTTTATCAACAAGACCTGTGGCGTTATCACAGCCGCCGGGTTAGGACAAGAACCTTTCAAGAAGGCGACTTGGTGCTCCGGCTCATCCAGGATCAAACTGACATGCACAAGTTATCCCCACCCTGGGAAGGGCCCTTTGTGGTCAGCAAAAATCTGCACAACGGATCATACTACCTCATTGAGTTCGAGACAACTCACGCAGCTCTGAGGAGGAGACCCGACGGCCGTGGAACATAGCTCTCCTACGGCCTTACTACACTTGAGCCATAGGCTTTTCTTATGTACATATTTCGACAATGTATATATTATGATCAATAAAGTAAACTAGCATCCTTGCTATAAGCAGGGCCTCCGCTGTTTTTTCTCAAATATTCTTTGAATTACATGGGGTCTTCAGCTGTCAAAGCGGAGTACTGCCTGTTAAACCGGCTACCACGCCACAATACAGCTTGGGAGCTTCACACCCAAGGGTCCAAAGAGAGCCTGGATGCTATGCACAGCTCAAACATAGGCACCCAATGAGCACAACTCATCACGTTACTTGGGGGCTCCTTGTGTCAAATACCAAGGAGTTTGAAAGGACCCTTGTAGCTGGGTATCGACCCACAGCTTGGAAGCCTGGTATATTTACCTAAAACCCCGGGTTAACCTGCCTTCATCAAGTAAGCCACTCCTATCCAGGTAATCCTGGCATGACCCTCCGAACGTTTGACAGTTACTCTCATTGAGACCCTGAACTTGTCAAAGTTAAAACGGTGATTGGTTAGTTGGAGGCCCATCTTAAAAGGCTTTGTCAAATGGTTTAACCCAGCGGCCTGGCAGCCCATGAAAAGCCTCGAATTTGGGCCTGGCAGCCCTTGAAAAGCCTCGACTACACGGTTTTATTTGCGTTTGTCATTTTTCTTTTGATAAATTCTATGTTAAACCAGTCTCTTTGACTTGGTATGGCTTTTCAGTCATCTTATTAGCCCGGTGTTTCTTCAACCGGCTTGGTTTTCAACTACAAGTTGACAGACCTTATTATCAAACCGGAGTTTCATAACCCGGCCTGTCTTTGACTTGTCGCCAGTTTTGATCATCTGGTGTTCATTAGAACCCGGCATGACTTATTATACGCCATTAGTACATGATAGAGTTATTCAAAATTCCAGATTTGGGTCTTTACCCTTATCACAATCAAAGTTGGTAAACCAACTAACGTGATATCACATCACAGGTATAAGTTATTTCATATTTCTTAAGGTCTGATTATCAATCCGGCTTTATCTTGGGCATTATGACCCGTCCGGTGGTAAACCGCCAGGACACTTCTTTTTACTCAGACATAAGGATTGCATACTGTGATATATGAGCCAACATTGAAATTATCATGGCGAATCACATAAAGTATCTCCCACTGCACGATGGCAGCAGATCAAAGTATTTTTGCTACCCTATTACAAGGCGCGTAACTGCCCGAAATATGGCATTGTTCTAAACCGGACAGTTTCTGAAATATCAACTAGATTGACGGATCAAGCTTCATCGCCATGTTGACGCAAAGTGGATGGGTCATCTGGCGTCGGTTCAGCATCCTCCTCCCCATCCAATAGCTGGAAGTCAGTGGTGGTCCAGTCAATCTGGGTTAAGGCCTGAAAGATAGCCTCTTCACTTATAAGTTCAGTCGGATCAACGTCAAGGGCGTAAGTGTGCTTACGGATTGGCGGAATAAGATTTTGCACTTCTGGAATGACAGCCTCAACCCATTTGTTGTTAGCATCATAGAAGGACCGGTGAACCGTCAAGTTAGCTTCTTTTGCCAACTGACTCGCCAGAGGACGCATCTCCCTCGTCACACGTTTGAGAGCGTCGTTATCAAACACTGCCCCGTTTTCTTGTTCACTGGGAAAGCCCTTGGCAATATCGACCGGATCGAGATCAGCTATCCATGCTTTGGCTCGGGTAAGTGCTAACAAAGCGCCAACCCTGACAGCGGATCGCTTCACCTCTTCTATCTGTGCTGACATCATAGATAACCTGGCCAGAGTGTCCTTGATCAGTGTTGGGGCCGCATTATCATAGGAAGTTGCACAGATAACCCGTTGGGCACCGGTATACAGCTGTTCAATCAGCGTATAGGCGGCCTTTAGCTTCATCCGCATATCAGAGCCCAGATGAGCAATGCGGCTACCTACAGCGGTTTAAGGATTTCATGTTAAACCGGCAAAATTTCAAAGCGGAACATTCACAAAGCCTTGGGAAAAGGTACTTACCAAATATTGCAGAAGTCATGGCATTGACTTGGCGCTTTAATCCAGTAAGCTCTTCCGCCACCGGTTTAAGAGCCGATTTAGCGTATTCCGCCCGCTTCAGCAATCCAGCCTTTTCAGTATCCCAGTTGGCCCGCTCAGACTTGAACCACTCTTTGAGTTGCTCCATGGTGGTTAAGGCGGGTTTTAACTCATCCTTGGCCTTGGTGGTTTCTGCTTGTTGGGGTTTAAGATTTTCTTGAAGATCAGTAATTTGAGAGCCTTGTTGATTTATCTCAGTCTGCAACAGTCAGAAGAGCATGTTAATTTCTTTTTGAAAGTCCCAAGCATATAACCAGTTATACACTTGGCACTTGGGGGCTAATGTGGATCACTTTTTTCTACTGATTATTGAAGTCCCACAGATTAATACAAGTTTTAATCATGGCACTTGGGGGCTAATGTGTGTTTGATCAAAAAATACACAAGTAAAATCAACAAAGTACGGAATATACAAAGTCCTGGTTTGACTTTCTAAGACAAATCGGCCCTTGGAGGCTACAATGCAATGAAGGTACAGAGTAAGAGATCAAACATTTTACCTCATAGCGCTCCTTCATCAGATTTACCAAACCGGCCTCATAATCCCGGCTTGTGAAGAGGCGGTTCAAGAAACCGGAATGAAGATCCTGAGCAGACAAATCAACATAGTTTGACAAGTTGGTCTTGCTTTTCCCCTTGTTCATAAACACAAATTCATCCTTGGCAGAATGTTTGGATAAAGCAACTAGATTTCCCGGGGTGGTATATGCAGTGCCAGTAATAACAACATCATCATCTTTGGCTGGGCTTGATGGATTGACGTTCTCCTTAACAGGGCTTGGCGCTTTGGCAACAGGGCTCGGCGGTTTGGTAACAGGGCTTGGCGGATCAACAGTCGAATCCCGCTGATCAACAGTTGGACTTGGAGGGGTGGCATGAGGATTTGATGTATCAACATGTGTCTCCGGTTCAGCTTCTGGTGGGTTAGCATTAGTGCCTGGGTTTTGCGGAGCAGAGTTGTCTGTGGCAATCTCAGGATTTTCGCCCTCGTTCTCTGGGGTCTTCTCCAGATCAACATCGTCAGTACGACCGCTGGTCTTGGCTTTCTTACTCAATCGGGCCTTGACGCTACAACATCCAAAGTTAGAATATGATAAACCGACGCATGAAGAAACAAATTGATGAACAATGTACTTACCCAGCGACGGTCTTGAGGGGAGGCAGCTGAATGGTTGATGAACCGCCAGATGAGTTGGAAGATGCCTGATAATTCAGGTCAGACGGATTGAGTGGGCATCGGAAGAAACCCTTCAAAGGATAAAGTTTTTCAGGAGAACAAGTCACCTCTGGATGACGTTTCCGGGTTGGTGTATCTGGTAGACCGGACGAGGTGATTTGCTGGCCATTGTGCCGGGTTGTGCGACGTTTTGCAGCTTGCTGTGTCTTCAAAGAAAATTTTGGATCCAAATGAGCAAGGGGGTGAGAGTGTTTTACTTTCCGAACTGTGCGGCGAACTCTTTGAACCGGCACAAGATCTGAATCGAAAGAAAGAGTGATTACCTCAACATGGTCTGCGTGGCTGGCCTCAGCGTCATCCTAGGAATAATCATTGTCAATAAGATGTATGAAAAAGGAACAAAGTGAATCAAGTTCCACCTCTGTGTCTGATTCCTCATCTTCTGGCGGATTAGAAGATTCAGCGGTTTTCTTCTTGGAAATTTTCTTGGTGGCCTTGGTCTTTGCACGAGCAGCCCTGGCCGGTTTAGTATGTTTCCACAAGGAGCTGTTGGCCTGTGACATTAAGGCAAGGAAATGTTAGCACATAATCAAAGCGGTGGCGAATCAGTAAGTATTAAGATGAACTTTACTGCTGGCGGTTGATTGGAGACGCAAAAAGGTGGCAACCCGGTTTGGCTGCATCTAGAGATCGTTTCATCAAGCATCTTCTTCACAGATTCAGTAACTTCAAGGTCCGTCATTACTACTTCATGATAGTGTTGAGGGTCTTTGACGTTGCCAGTATATTCATGCATCAATCCGGGGCGGCGGCTTAAAGGCAAAATGCCCCAAGAAACCCAGCAGCGGACGAGATCAATGCCAGTCAAACCGTTGGCCATGAGAGCCCGAAGCTTGGCGAGTTGAGGTGCAAAGGCTTTCCGTTCTGCGGCGGATAAGCGTGAAGGTAATGGGTGACCGTTGCTAAGCCAGTGAGGGCGGTAACCCGACAAAGGATTCTCTCCATCAGGGGCAGTATTCCGGCAATAAAACCGAATTTGGTTCCAATCTTTAGGATGGCTGTGATGTTTTGCATGAGGGAAGTCAACTTCTTTCCTTTTCTGAATTGAAACACCACCAAGTTATGTGTTTGTACCATCAGAGAATTCCGTACGGCGGTTCAAATGGAAAAAATCCTGGAACAACTCCACAGATGGTTCTTCTTGAAGGTAGACTTCGCAGAATACTTGAAAGTTGCATATATTGGACACGGAGTTTGGTCCAATATCTTGTGGATGGATTTGAAAGCTTGCGAGAACATCCCGGATTTTTTTTGATCCGGGCGGGCTGAATCCCCGGTCTAAGTGTTGCATAAATACAATCACTTCTCCATCTTGAGGTTTAGGTGGGCATTCAGAGCCCAGAACTCGCCAATGAAGGACCCTTTTTGAGGCTAAAGCACCAGTGGTGACATATCCGTTGATTTGTGTCTCCGTAATCTGGGACGGAACCCAATTGCAAGCAGAGAATTGTTTGGTCATCTCGGAAGGAAAACTGCAAGGAAAAATAAAAGCCGGTTTACAATTAACGGTTTAAGTGTACTATTCAGTGTTAAACCGAAAAAATTGCTGCTCAAGTTCAATTGGCGGTTTAAGAGAGGGCTAATGATATATGGCGGATTGGTTATCAAAGGTTAAACCGCCCATAGGCAGAAGGGCCTGGGTTCAAAATCTACTAAGTGTTACAAAAACAGGTTTCACAATACCGCAGTACAATTTTGGATCTACCGTGGATAACTGAAGAAAATTTTCCTGAACCCTACAATGGCGCTAAGAGGAACAGGGAAGATCCAGGCACAGTCTGTTTTGAGCAGCAAGAAGCCATGGGATGGTGGACTATCAAAATGAATCTAGCCGCAAATCAAAGCCTAGCAGACGCATACATACACCCTCAGTAAAAGGACTAAGGAGAAGGTCGCAGAAGAATTGAGGAACAGTGGCGGACATGGATGAACTCGAAAACCCTAATGAAGATCTAGGGTTAGAGGGAAGTGAACTTACCAGGGCCACTCGGCGGCAGAGGAGCGCGACAGGGTCTCTGGAACAAACAGGGTGATGCAGCGGCCTTGGTCGGTGCAGATTCGAAGATCGACGGCGGCGGCGGCACTGGAGTTCTTCGGTCGTGAGGAAGAAGATGAGGAGAAAGGGGAAAAATGAAAGTCCTCGTTGGGTTTATTTGTAACAGGGAAGGGAGATAAAGACTGGCGCGAAAATCGAGGAGTGCAAAGCGGCAAGTGGCGCACCTGTCGCCTTGATTTCCGGGATAACATTAAATGAAGGGAATCTTTTTATTCGTCTTTTACAGAGATGACGTCATGATGATCCGTTGCTGTATCCGGAGGATGACGTCACGACGGTTTAACAAAGTTTATAAAAGAAGGACATCATGGTGGTTTACGAAAAATGAAGGAGGATGTTTGTAGGATTTTTCCAAGTACTGAAGATTGACATGAACAGGTTCAAATCACTCTGGGGTCTAATGTTGGGGATATAGCTATTGAGTATAAACCGCCCAGGAGGGGACGGTTTAGCCTCAACCATATTGAAGCCCATGAAGACTCGGAAGATGGCGTTTTACTATGAAGCTTAGAGGCCCGGAGCCCAAAGGCGGATTAGGGCCGATAATAGCAAACCGCCATGGTTATGTAAACTTGTGTTGTAAGTTAGGAAAGGAGAGACCGAGCCGGACCCTTGTATGAGTCGGCCTCGGGACTCTGTAGACCGGCTGGGAGTCAACCTGTGTATATAAACGGATGACCCGGCGGCGGTTCAGGGACAACAGACAACGACTCGAGACTCAAGCAAAGCGTATTTGCTCCCTGATCATTGAAACCCAATCAATCCCATCACAACTATACATAGGCTTTTACCTTCAGCGAAGGGGCCGAACTAGTATAAAACTCCCGTGTCCCTTGTCCGGTTTAACCCCTTCAAGCTAACCCGTAGCGATGGCTCCACGACTAAGTCCTTTCATGAGGACATCTGACGTGTTAATTCCACGACAATTTCAGAACGGGGCACCTTGGAAGAGGTGGCTCGTAGAACTATTCCCTTAAGTGGCAAAAAGAATTATGTTTGATACATAGATCATTGAGACTCTTTATGCCAGCCTGAGGCAATTCACATTTGATCGCTTGAAAGAATTCGAAAGAATGTCATACTTGTGCTAGAATGAATGATGTGGACTACCTTGTTGAAGACAATGCAATGGATGATTTCTTCTTATCATCAAGAAAGGATAGGGCCAAGGTAAGCTCACTTTTGAAGATGGTCCTGAATAACAATTAATGAAAGTGCAGACCATAGCAGAATGGCACAATGGTAGGTGCAAGCTGGGAGCCAAATGCAAATGCTGGGAATGTTCCAACCATCATATCTGCCTAAGATTCAGATCTGGTTAGTAACAGGATACTCCAGACTCAACATGTCTGAAAAGGAAAGTTTGCAACACAACCCGATGAGATGACGTTGCGAGATTCTCAGGAAATGAACTATGATAGCAAGCTGCAAATCATGAGCTGGTTCTGCTACATGCATGTGAACACATTGTCCAAGACAAGCATGACCACATAGTAGTCTTACAATAAAACACTACCAAGTTCAGGTGGGGAACCATCATCGAGGATATCAAAGTCTTGTGCATTACCATGGATTAGCACTTAACTCCTTTTCCTAGAACATATCAGTCAGTGGCTTGGTGTGCTACGGAATTCATATGGAACAAAGATGATTAGTCAACAGACCACAGAATACATTGCAGCCAGACAGTGCCCTGGAGGCCGCACACGAGCCCGCTCCAACCCTCGATTCGGAGCCGGCTGCACAGATCGAGGACAGGTGGCTAGACACTGCCTCGGGGGCTGCAACCTCTACGGCGATGGAGCCAAACACTGACCTTGTCCCTTGTGAAGCTCGTGACTCCGAGGTGCCGGACTCCTCACCGGACTCCGAGCCTCCCACGCCCCCTTTAACCAAATCCGATTGGGCGCCGATCATGGAGTTCACCGCTGCGGACATCTTTCAACACTCACCTTTTGGCGACATCTTGAGTTCGCTAAAGTATCTCTCGTTATCAGGAGAGCCCTGGCCGGACTGCGGTCAGGACGGTTGGGATGCGGCCGACGAAGAAATTCAAGGCCCACCCACCACCCATTTAGTAGCCACTGTCGACGATTTAACCGACATGCTAGACCTCGACTCCAAAGACATCGACGGTATGGACGACGATGCCGGAGACGACCAAGAACCAGCGCCTACTAGGCACCGGAAAGCCACCTCAACGCACGACGTATACATGGTGGATACTCCAAAGGGAAGCGATAACGAGGAACAACGGGACGTGGCGAAGGACAACTCCCCCGACAAACAACCAAAACGGCGACGCAAGCGCCGCCCGAAGTCCCGCCTCGATAACAACGGCACCCATACCGACCCAGCCTTAGAGCAGGGCGAAGCCATGGAAGACGAACATGCCACCAAGCAACCATCCGAACAGGATGAACCGGACAAGCAACCCATCCCCGGCGAAAACAACAGTGCAGACAATCTCACGCCGGACACATCATCGGAGCATAAGAACCTTCATAAAAGGCTCTTCGCCACTGCAAGAAGTATGAAGAAGCAAAAGCGGAAGCTCAAAACAGCGGAGGACGCACTTAGAATAAGATGGAGCAAAGTACTCAATACCGCAGATAAATACGGCAATAGTCACCAAACAAAGAGCTACCCGAAGCGCAAGCTGTTGCCCGAATTTGACGAGGAGGCCGTAGAGCCCCCACAGTCAAAAAAGAAAGAGGCCGCCTGGCCGGATAGACGACCAGATGACAGGCTAAGAGCGGCAAGCGGCGCCACACACCAGCCGGCACACGATCCACATAAGGATCCTCGCAAAAAGGATGGCCCGGTCAGGTCCATCTATGGGCCAAAAAAGAAGACTCCAGGGAGCAACACAACCTGCCGAATGTTTGACAACGGCACACCTAAATACAGGGGCGCCGCACACCCACTATGTTTCACCGATGAGGTACTGGATCATGAATTTCCAGCGGGATTCAAACCCGTCAACATAGAGGCATATGACGGAACAACAGACCCCGGAGTCTGGATTGAGGATTATATCCTACACATACATATGGACAGAGGAGACGATCTCCATGCCATAAAATACCTACCCCTCAAGCTCAAAGGGCCAGCTCGGCATTGGCTCAAAAGCCTCCTAGAAAATACCATTGGAAGTTGGGAAGAGCTCGAGGATGCGTTTCGAGCAAATTTTCAGGGGACTTATGTCCGCCCTTCGGATGCAGACGATTTAAGTCACATAAATCAACAGCCCGGAGAGTCAGCACGCAAATTCTGGAACAGGTTCCTCACCAAAAAGAACCAAATAGTCGACTGTTCGGACGCCGAAGCCTTAGCAGCTTTTAAACACAATGTCCGAGACGAATGGCTCGCCAGACACCTCGGCCAGGAAAAGCCAAGAACAATGGCCGCGCTAACAAGCCTCATGACCCGCTTTTGCGCAGGGGAAGATAGCTGGCTGGCAAGATGCAATACCAGTGACCCAAGTACATCCGAGGTCCGGGATGGAAATGGGAAATCACGACGCAGAAAAGATCAGCGCCGGAATAAGGAAAATGGCCCAAATAGCACGGCGGTCAACGCCGGATTCAAAAGCTCTCGGCCGAATAATAAAACACTGCCTCTTAAGGACAACAGTGATGAGCTATCCAACCTAAATAAAATCTTGGATAGGATGTGTCAAATCCATGGTACCCCCGGGAAGCCTGCAAACCATACCCACAGAGATTGTTGGGTCTTCAAGCAGTCCGGCCGACTTAACGCCGAACATAAGGGGCTCGACACACCAAGCGAAGACGACAAACCCCACAAGCAGCACACCGGGAAACAGAAGACTTTCCCACTAGAAGTCAAAACAGTGAACTCACTTCATGTGATCTCAAGGAAAAATAGTGCGTCACCTGCTAAAACACGCGCCGCACGTTCCACCCCAGCAGAGTCCCGAAATTGGATGTTTAAACCAATTACTTTCGACCATCAGGATTACTCTAGAAGTGTTCAAAACGCAGGAGGGACTGCTTTGGTATTGGATCCCATAATCAATGGACTACAATTCACACAAGTCCTAATGGATGGCGACAGCGATATAAACCTGCTATACCAGGACACCATCCGCAGAATGGGGATAGACCCTAACAAAATTCACCATAGCAGCACTTCCTTCAAAGGAGTGACGCCAGGTCTTTACGCCAATTGCACAGGCTCTGTACTGCTAGAGGTTGTGTTCGGTTCGTCCGACAACCTCCGTCGCGAAAAGCTCACTTTCCATATCGCCCCATTCAAAAGTAGCCATCAAGCACTACTGGGACGCGAAGCTTTCGCCTGCTTTAACGCAGTACCGCATTACGCGTCTCTTATGCTTAAAATGCCCGGTCCACGCGGCATAATCTCATTAAAGGGTAATTCCGAGTGTTCCTCGACCACGGAAAACGTGAGACTGCCTTGACAGCCACACACTAATCCGACCTTGCTGGTCAAAAGCCCCTAAAAACAGGTCATTCAGACCTCGGACACGGTTAGGCGAGTCCGGCATAAATAAAAAAGGGGCTTCCCAGCCGCATACCTCTTTACAAGGGGCTGCACGTATAAACGATGAGAGCCAATAAAGCTCAACTTTATTCATCTTCCAAATCATACTTTATTTTAAATACATCTTTCGCACGATATTTTTTCCAAACTAAGTTCTTCTCTTTTTCAGATGAAGCACGTGCTACACCCGTCCAAGATACATCACAATGGAGACACAGGCGCATACGTGCAGCAGGGACCCGTTGCAAGGATTCTTTTCAGATTAAGACCCTGCGTAAACCTTTCTTACTGGCTCTTGTTGATACGCATCCCCTAGTTTACTACCATAACCGAGGAGGAGGCTGGCGTTTTGGCATCGGCCGCGTCAGAAGTTCTCGCCCGTACCTGGACACTAGGGGCTTAGGGCATTGTTCTGCCCGGTATCATAAAAGACCGAATACCTCAGGGAGTGTTCGGCGTCTCGAGTTAGGCCTTATATGCATCAGCTCCAAATCATGTCTTTGGTCAAATGTTGGGTTTGCCTGGCTCCTGTGTTTTGCTGCCTTACGTTCCGCTCCATCGGCTAACGCGGCACCAGGAGAACTACTGAGATTGTGCCCCGGTTCGGCCGGGCGAGCACCTCAGTAGAGAAAGCCAAAAACTGACTGTCATGATATAGCGAGAGACTGGTCAACCACTCGATCGACTACTGGAATGTTTAGAATTCCTCTGCTTTGACGAAGGACCGCTTCCCGGTCAGGCACATACGTGCCCCGAGTTCGGAGAGCGCGGTGCCTCTAGGGGCTATATAGTAGCCCCACCATCGAGCTCCTATGACTAAGTGAAAGTGATAAAGCATTATAGTCCGGTTGCCTAGTTTGCTATGCTATCACCTCCTTCAAAGGACCAAGACGTTGGATTAAGTGTGAAAAAGCGCTTTTTTTTGCAAACACCCCCGCACCATGTGCGTGGGGGCTGAAGCCAAAGATTGCCATCTTTCAGGTTATACACACATATACGGTCACACAGGAGATGGTCCAGTACTTGAACGCACAAGTATAAAAAGGTGTTACATTATAAATATGATCCCACAAATCATATATGTCATTTGAACATAACATCTTTCGAGCACTGCGACTCTATTAAACGAGCGCCCTGCAGGACTTCCTCAAAATAGTGCTCGGCGGGTAATCGGCTTTTGTCCGAACCTCGGGATGCAACATCGGTAGCATCCATCTCCGCCCAGTATGTCTTAACACGGGCGAGAGCCATCCATGCACCCTTTATGCATGCTGACCGCTGCATCACCTCAATATGCGGCACCGCCTCAAGGAATTGCTGCAACAAACCAAAATAACTCTTCGGCTTGGGCCTTTCTGGCCACAGATGAGCCACCACATCCGACATGGCAAGTCCGGACAATCTATTCAGCTCAGCCCACTCAGCCAACCGATCGGACAATAGAAGCGGACGCTCCGGACTATGGAATTGAGACCAGAAAAGCTCTTCCATTTCGTGATCCTTCTGGCTTCGGAAGTGCACGACTGCGTCCGCCGCACTCGCCGCCAAATCCAGATAAGGATCCTCCGCACCACACAATTGTCCCAATTGAGCATACTTCGGATCCGTGAACTTCCTACGCAGCAGAAAGGGCTTTCCAGCCGCAATGTCTCCGGCCTGACGTAGTTCCTCCTTCATAGTCCGCATCGCGCAACGGGCATCCTTGGCTTCGGCGGCGGCCTTCTTCAGGTCCTCTTGCTCCGCTCGGCGTTCTCTTTCAAGAACCTCATAGCGGTCGGTAGCATGTTTTAATTTCACGACTGTTCCGGCCATCTCCTCCCTGCTTCGGCAGTGAGCAGCCTTTTCGGCTTTTAATTCCTCCGCTGCCTTCGAGGCAGCCGCATCACTTTTCCTGGCTTGCTCCTTGGCTCGAGCAAGCTCTACTCAAAGGTTTTCCACAGCAGCGGCACCATCTGCGTCAAGCATACTAATTGTAAGGAACGGGCATTAGCTCCCTCACTAGGTGACCACGGAGAAACCACCTACCTTGTGACTCGTCAAGTCGTTTATTGAGCAGCGCGATGTCCGCATCCGCAACATCAAGTTGCCGCTTCAGCTCGGCAACTCCATCAGTCCGGCTGGCCACCGAACGTTCAGCCACCTGCATAGGAAAGGTGACATTCTATAACTGAGACTATGATCCTCGGCACGCTGTCGCTTTCGACAGCATCCCAAGTCTCAGGGGCTACTATCTATACAGGGCACACTCTATGTGCAAAACTGTCAAAAGGTATGTCATTTTTTGCGTACCTCAAACCCCGTCAGCAAACTTCCGACGGCCTCATGCAACCCGCTCTCGGCGGATGAGATCCTTTCAATCACCCTACTCATTAAAGTGAGGTGATCTTCTGAGATAGACGCCCTCTCGAGCAAATCCTGCAGCTCCAACGGCCGTACTCCAGCGGGTGCCAAACTCCCTGGCCCCGCCGGATTCGGGGAGACCCTCCGTGACGACACCTCAGGATCGTCCGCCCCACCCGACGCGGCGGCAGATGGAGGCGTTTTGCTCTCCATCATCTCCGGACGAAGGTCCCCCGAAGATGAGCCCTGCTGAGAAGGGCTGAGATCCGAACTACAAGGTGAAAACTTCGGTTACCCTCAGAAATAAAGTAGGAATGTCCCCTATTACAAAACTTCCCATTTTTTACTTACGGCTTGCTGGAGGGCTGATTCCTTTGTGGAGACTGTGTGGCCGGGGCTCTTCCCGGCACAGGACCTTCCGGTGCAGATTTCTTTCCCCGCTTTGAGGCCTTGGCCTCCGAGTCTTCGGAAGCGGTCCTCTTCTCCCCCTGAAGGGAGGGATTCTCGATTCCCCCCTTACTGAAAGCCTCCTTGGCAGAGGTGGTAGTTTCCCTGTGCCCCCCTTCGCCATCCTCCGAGGGTGCAACTTCCAATATTTTGATTAATACGGGATCCGGCGTGGTCTCAGGGAGGGGGGCCGGACACCGTATCAGTTTTGCTTGCGCTATCCACTCCTGTCCAAGGGATAGCTGGTTAAAAGGCGAACCCATGATAGATGAATGGACAATGTGTCCGGACACAGGGCTACTTACTTGAGAATCCGGGCGATTGCAGCTTAGGCCAGCGTCCTCGGTCAAGTCCGGACGCATCTCTTGCAATCCGAAGAACAGTTTGTACATATCCACGGGTGTCAAACCCATGAAGTGTTGGAGAGCTCATGGTCCCTCCGGATTAAATTCCCATAGGCGGAGAGGGCGATGTTTGCAGGGCAAAAGGCGCCGAATCAACATAACCTGTGTCACTACGACCAGATTGATCTCCCTTTCTTAGAGGTCTCGAATCTGGCCCTGCAAAAGGGGGACGTCTTTGGACGGCCCCCAGTCAAGCCCTTTGTTGACCCATGACGTCAGCCGTTGTGGAGGGCCCGAGCGAAAGGCGGACGGCGGCCTCTGCCTGCTGCCCCTGGGGGAGGTGACATAGAACCACTCCCGTTGCCACAAGCCGAGCTCCTCTTGAAAAGAGCCCTCGGGCCATGGAGCATCGCCCTCTTACTTATAACCCTCCCTCCGCACTCTGCCTGACGCCCCTGAATCATCTTCGGCTCCACGTTGAAGGTTTTGAGCCACAAGCCGAAGTGAGGGGTAGTGCGGAGGAAGGCTTTGCAGACGACAATGAAAGATGAGATGTGGAGGATGGACTCCGAAGCCAAATCATGGAATTCCAGCCCATAATAAAACATGAGCCCCCTCACGAAGGGATCCATCGGGAAGCCTAAACCCCGACGGAAGTGAGGCACGAACACGACGCTCTCGCCGGGCTCGGGAGTAGGAATAACTTGCCCTCGGGCAGGCAACCTATGCGAAATCTCGTAGGTTAAGTACCTGGCATCTCTCAGCTTTAGCATGTCCTCTTTCGTGACGGAGGAAGGCATCCACCGGCCTCGTGGGTCGGAGCTAGACATTGTCGAAGGTCGAAAGTACCCAAATCTGGAGCCCTGGGTGTTGGAACTCGGGGCGAGGGGCGGATTCGATTGAGGATTGGAGAAAAAGAATGGGCCTTGTTCTCATTATAAAGAGGAAGAATACCAAGAGTCGTCCCCGTGACCGTTTGGAACCCGCCTTCGATGGAGGGGGCGTGGTAACAGGCGCGGTTGGGTTACCCACGTCCGTATTGATGGGAATCCCGGAATAAGGGGAACACGATCTCTGCTTTGACAAGACGTGCCAAGGAAACCGCTTCGCTAAACGCGCAGAGGTGGTATAATAAAAATGATTCGAATAAAGACTTGGCTGTGGTATGACACCACGCCACAAAATACGTCAGCAGATTGAACTTGTGTAAATATTATCCTCTCTACGGTGGTATGTGGAATTTGTTTTGCAGAGCCGAACACTATCCTGGTGTTCACAATCTTCTATAAATTATTCGGAGGAGGAACCCGCCTTGCAATGCCGAAGACAATATGCACGCCGGACTGGTCGTCATTGAAGCCTGGTTTAGGGGCTACTGAGGGAGTCCCGGACTAGGGGGTGTCCGGACAGCCGAACTATCATCGTCGGCCGGACTCCGAGACTATGAAGATACAAGATTGAAGACTTCGTCCCGTGTCCGGATGGGACTTTCCTTGGCGTGGAAGGCAAGCTTGGCAATACGGATATGTAGATCTCCTACCATTGTAACCGACTCTGTGTAACCCTAGCCCTCTCCGGTGTCTATATAAACCGGATGGCTTTAGTCCATAGGACGAACAACAATCATGCCATAGGCTAGCTTCTAGGGTTTAGCCTCCTTGATCTCGTGGTAGATCTACTCTTGTAATACCCACATCATCAATATCAATCAAGCAGGACGTAGGGTTTTACCTCCATCAAGAGGGCCCGAACCTGGGTAAAACATTGTGTCCCTTGTCTCCTGTTACCATCCGCCTAGATGCACAGTTCGGGACCCCCTACCCGAGATCCGCCGGTTTTGACACCGACAGGCATCTTGCTAGTCCATGAAAACAACACATGGCAAAATTCCATGGCGAACGAGGGATTTGAATCTGCTTGGAGGGGCTGTTTGGATCTTGCTCGGGGTAGCCAAAATATTGGCGACCCTTTTGTCCACCGGTGCCTTTGCCACCGATGAACGAGGAATGGCTTGGGTGCTCATGCATCCTCCAGCGCGCACGTTGGAGACGAGCTCGCACGAGCTGTTTTTTTGTCCCACCACGCTGCCCGAGCCGCTCGCAGAGCGACCGGCGACCGGCAAATTACGCCATCCAACCGTAGTCGCACACAAACCGGAAGAAATTCATGCAAACACGGCGATATTTCATATAAACAATGACAGAAATCATATAAAATACTGGATTTTCATACAAACATGACGGATTTCATTACATTCAAATGAACTACGTGGTGCTAGTTCTGGACAACACATGTATATAATACCTGGCCTAAATGGTCGCCCGCCGATCCATTTGTGTTCCTCATGTCTGGCGGCACGATCATCGGACTGCCGGGAGCCTCGAAGGTATATGCTTCAGCATAAAGGATGACTCGCTTCCCCACTGCCCATTTGATATCATTGGCTGATGCCGAAGATGATGGTGGAAGGGGGCTTCCCCACTTCCGTGGAGCCCATGCGGGGTCGACGAAGGTCCTCGCAACAAAAGGATCCGGCAAGACACCTGTTGTTTACGCCGGCGTCGCCTCCACGATGGCCTTCATGGGACCCAAGCGGCGGCAGCCTCCCGTGTTCTACTTCTCCCTAATGATGGCGGCGGACGCGGAGGCGCTGGCCACCGACTCGTTGCTCTCTGCGCACCCGGCTTCTGTCGCTGCTTGCATGGCGCGGCCGCCAACATGTGAGTATCGGCCACAGAAACGGGGGATACGGTACGAGGCGTCGGCATGGACGGCAGCAACGACGCCCGTGCGCTGCTCCTCGTCGAGCTGGCCTAGAGCGGCGAGTTGCAGAACCACGTGCCGGCTTGGGGCGGCAACTGGCTCCGTCGGGCGAGGGGAGGGAGGTGGATCAACGTGCTGCATAGCTCGTATCCGGTGGGCTCGGCGGACCACCCAGCCGGCTTGGCTGCAAGATAACAACTCTTCGTAAGCCATTGTAAGAGTGGACAAAATGGTGAAGGAGGAGATAGGGGAGCAGCGGAGGTGTGCGATTCTTGGCCGGCGTTTGGCCTCATTTAAATAGGAGATTAAATAAACGGTGGATGGGAGGAGCTCGGCCGGTGTTGCGTTTAATGCCGGCCTGGTCATGAACGGACGTGTGTACAGAGTGGGTTTCTCGGCTTCCACACGGGCGGGTTTCATGGAGGCATTTGAATGCGGCAAGGAGGCGTGTTTAGTCGGGCATGCAGCAAGTGGCACCCTCAACTCTGACGTACGACACCACGCCGTTCTTCCACTGACGTGTGGGCTCTTTGGGTACATGGCCTGCATGTCAGTGACCCAACGCAGGTAGCACACAGTAGAGGAACTTTTGGTGGGCCAGGACGGTCAGAAGCGGGCATTTCATAAACCGATGATTGTTCATTGAGTGTGACGTCATCTATTTCATGTAGATAAGCCTACTATGTTGATAGCCCGTTCGATACGTTGTGATTCATAAAGACCGCTGCAAACATCAATGTTCTGCTTATCACAGATAAGATTGATTAATACCCGTAACAATCCATGTCCTTAACAAAGGGTGCATGCACGTATAGGTTGAGTGCGTGTCTTGCGTCATGTGCTGTGTGCATGCAGGCATGCGAGTGTTGCGTGCATGCAAGGGTACGTTTCAGTGTTGCATGCATGTGTGCGTACGTGCGTGTGTTTGTGAGTGCATGTGTATGTGTCAGTGTTGCATGCCTGCATGTGTGCGTGTGTTCGTTATGTGTACATGTCAGTGTTGCATGCCTGCATGTGTGCGTGTGTTCGTTATGTGTACATGTCAGTGTTGCATGCCTGCATGCGTGCGTGTCTTGCGTGCATGCATGTGTACATGCGGGGTGAGGCTACACGTCAGTCGACTGACTTTTTCATCTCTGGTCATTAGATTTACCAGCCGTTGGATACGAAATCAAGGGCCTGCAGTTTATCTTCAAACTCCACCCCCCTGAGCCGCCAGCTACCACCGACCGAACCGCCGGCCCGCGCCGCCACACCTCCCCGCCCGCCCCGAAACCACTCCCCACCGCCGGTCCGCCGCCGCACCGGCC
>NC_041393.1:238177022-238209845 GCF_002162155.2 Triticum dicoccoides
GCGATCCCCACGCCAACGCCCAATCACCGCGCCCCCCATCGCCGACTACTGCCAACCAGAGGTCTCACGACTTCGAATACCCACCGACCACTAATTTATTACCATCTCTATCCTTCATATACACGCTGATGCGTGGGCCCTATGGTAATGTGCGCTGCTGAATGTGGACCGTTTGATTGGTCCATTGATCGTGTCATCAACAAATTACGGAGCTGTATGGTGATCCAGTGACCGTATGATCACCCTAAAATGTATTTTATTAACACAGTACAGACTCAAACTACCATTTCTTTCTTTCATATATGGGCTGACAGGTGAGCCCCACGGTTACGCGCCCTGATGGTGCAACACTATTTCCGCCATGTGGAACGTTTGACTGGTCAATTGATTATGTCATCAACAAAATACGGAGTTGTACGGGTGAGCCAGTGACCATATAATCATGACATGTATTTTTTTAACACGGTACGGACGCAAGGGCTCATATATACGCGCAAGCACTCACCACTATAAGTGCACACACATGCAGACCCTACCCCTATGAGCACCTTCGAGAGAGTGAGCCAGCATATGATCTTGAGATTTTACGAAGTCACCATAGGTGCCTTGTAGTCAAGTTGAACGTCTCCTCCCACTAAATGCACATCGCCGGAAAATACTGAAATTAACCCATGATAAATGTGAGCACCGGGACATTAACCCTGGTGGGCTCGAGAAACCACTATCCTCCTAACCATCCAACCACATGTTGGTTAGCACGACAAAATGTATGTGGTGACCGTGATGAGCTTATTCTGAAGTCCAGTGACCATATTGTGCTTTCGCTTCAGATACAATGACCATAAGTGTCGTCAACAAAATATGGAGCATGCATCAAATGCAAAGTCCGTCAGTATCATCAACAAAATACGGAGACGTATCGTGAGCTAGATACCGTATGATCGCCACGAGAATGTATACAGTGACCATAATGAGCATATTCTAAAGTCCAGTGACCGTATAGTGCTTTAGCTTGAAATATAGTGACTGTCATGCGTGAATGTGTCGTGGGCATGCATGCTTTTAGAGGGCCAAGAGATAGTTTGTATGCGTACGTGAAAGTGGTGTAGAAAGAGGGGGTGTCCGATGGAGACAAGTAGAGACATGCCCTTCGTTTCTCTTTCCCGTGACTAATATTTTAGGAGAATATATAAACATTCACAATGCAGAACAAATATTTTCGGATGCACCATGCAATTAACTTTCATGTATAACATTGTACTATTGTATATGCTTATTTTCTTAGTGGCTGATTGCGTGTGTGGTGTGGTGGGCACATCATTTCTAGTTGTGGCGAGTCAACATGAGGACTCATGGGTCGGTTCCATCCTGCGCCACATAGGTTGGACCGAGATGTGTTAGACGAAGAGGACTCGACATACAACACGAAGCTACCAGAGTCGTGGAGGACTCTATCCCCACTGGTGATAAGCCGACTATATATGATTTGGAACCCTAGGCCCTGAGTATGTTATAGAAGCTTGGGGGCTAGTTTGTCGATAGTATACACACACGCACAATATAGAATACCAAGAGTAGGATTTTTCCTCAACTGCAAGGGTCTGAACTAGGGTAAAACTTTGCCTCGTATTACCATCCAGCCTAACAGTCAGGGATATCCTACCGAATGATATGATGGAATCATATCTGCCAACTACTAACAGAGAGGTGTGTCTAGGGGGGGGGTCGAGGGCAATGTGTGTGAGAGAGGCCTAAAGATAATGTGCAGGCGGGAGACACGTATGCATATATATGTGCGCATAGAGGGCTAGTAGAGACCGTGCGTGTGTATATATGCATGTGAGAGAAATAGTGTTTTCCAACTGATTAGTGAAAAGAGTGGTACACAGTAGTCAGAAAGAGAGAGAGAGAGATAGACAGAGAGAGCATGTGTGTGAGACACCCCGACACCCCGAGAGAGATTGTGAGCATGTGTGGAAGAGAAATGATGATGCATATAAAGTGTGTGCACTTATGTGTTAGATAGAGAGATATATAGCTCATTTGTGAGAACGGGCCAAGGCATATTGCATCTACGTGTAAAAGGCGGTTCTATGCATTAAATTAAAATATAAATGGCATTATTATTTTTGGATGAGATCATGAATTTTGCAAATTGCGTATAGACGAAAATCGGTCTATCAGACACCCATACTCTAGTGAATTCTAGCATGCGCATGTGTTTATTTCATATTATCGATCCATAGAGTGAGAGCGGTTTGAAATACAGGCAATGGATTGATTTTGCAATTCATATATAAACATTAATTAGTGCACTCGATGTTGTTAGTGTGAAGCACTTTATACATTTTTCACTTGCATGGATACATTCCAAATTGCTAACTACGAAATAGAATACATATTGAATTCAACATAAAGGGGGTTTCGAAGATTTGAATTGATAGGAAGTGCATTCATCTATTTGAACCCGAGATAATGGCATTTGTAAATCAGATCTATAAGGGGGCATCAATCTTTGTTGTGCATTTGAACATGCTATATATTCATACGCATGTCTAACTATTTTTTTTGCAACCAAGGAGATTATATCTGGAATCATGCATGAACTGAGGTAAGTTGCATATTTTTTAATATATACTCGTGTACAATGTATATTCAAATGTACCCCCTCCATTCCAAAATAATCATAGATTTAGGATTTTCAAGAGTAAAGACTTGTGAAGTTTGACAAATCCTGAAAGTTCAATTCAAGAGAACCAAAAACGTTAATGCTTCTGCTCCCAAATATTGAACGAGGCGCAAAATAAGCCTCTGGTCACCCGAAACTGCGCGAGACTAATGTTTGGTGGTAGGAAATTACTGTCCTGACTCTGGCCCGTGTAGCCTATCAGCCTAATGTCCAAAGGTCTAAACCGGGGTAGGTTTGTAACTTCACCAAGACGCCAGTCACAACTGCCTCCGAAAAGCATTCATACGCCATGGGCGCCTAAACACCCATGCGCTCGGCCGAAATCTATCCCGCCCACATTTGGGACACCTGAGATTACTGTCCTACCCCCAACCCACAATATATCCGAAATTTTAGATGGGGGCAAAGTTTGTAACTTTCCCCAAATTTTAAACAAGCGCGTCCCAAACCGAAACATTGTTCCCCCTTAGTTCCCCCTCCCTCCGTTTCCCCATTCATACTCCGTGGGCACCAAAACGCCCTCTCCACCAGCCACAAAACCCCAGCCTCCTCCGTCCTCCACCCCATAGCGCCCAATCGACCACCGCCCTCCTCCATCACACCGGAGCCGGTACCCCGACATCGTCATCCAACCCAACCGCAACCGCAACACCCTCAAGGACTTAGCAGCTCTAGCCGAAGCAGAGCTGCCTCCCCGACACCGATGTCGACGTGCATGCTACCTCTAGAGCATGCATTGATTTTCCCTTGAAGAGGAAAGGGTGATGCAGCAAAGAGCGTAAGTATTTACCTCAGTTTTGAGAACCAAGGTATCAATCCAGTAGGAGGCTACATGCAAATCCCTCGTCCCTACACAAACAAATAAGAACCTTGCAACCAACGCGATAAAGGGGTTGTCAATCCCTTCACGGCCACTTGCAAAAGTGAGATCTGATAGAGATAATAATAAGATAAATATTTTTGGTATTTTTATGATATAGATTGGAAAGTAAAGATTGCAAAATAAAATAGATCAGAAACTTATATGATGGAAAATAGACCCGGGGGCCATAGGTTTCACTAGCGGCTTCTCTCAAGATAGCATAAGTATTACGGTGGGTGAACAAATTACTGTCGAGCAATTGATAGAAAAGTGCATAGTTCTGAGAATATCTAGGAATGATCATGTATATAGGCATCATGTCCGTGACAAGTAGATCAAAACGATTCTGCATCTACTACTATTACTCCACACATCGACAGTTATCCAGCATGCATCTAGAGTATTAAGTTCATAAGAACAGAGTAACACATTAGGCAAGATGACATGATGTAGAGGGATAAACTCAAGCAATATGATATAAACCCCATCTTTTTATCCTCGATGGCAACAATACAATACGTGCCTTGCTGCCCATGCTGTCACTGGGAAAGGACACCGCAAGATTGAACCCAAAGCTAAGCACTTCTCCCATTGCAAGAAAGATCAATCTAGTAGGCCAAACCAAACTGATAATTCGAAGAGACTTGCAAAGATAACCAATCATACATAAAATAATTCAGAGGAGATTCAAATATTGTTCATAGATAATCTTGATCATAAACCCACAATTCATCGGATCTCGACAAACACATCGCAAAAAGAGTTACATTGAATAGATCTCCAAGAAGATCGAGGAGAACTTTGTATTGAGAATCAAAGAGAGAGAAGAAGCCATCTAGCTAATAACTATGGACCCGAAGGTCTATGGTAAACTACTCACAACTCATCGGAGAGTGATAACCCACAAGTGTAGGGGATTGCAACAACTTTCGAGGTATAGTATTCAACCCAAATTTATTGATTTGACACAAGGGGAGCCAAAGAATATTCTCAAGTATTAGCAGTTGAGTTGTCAATTCAACCACACCTGGATAACTTAGTATCTACAGCAAAGTATTTAGTAGCAAAGTAGTATGATAGTAATGGTAATAGTGGCAAAAGTAAACATAGCAGTTTTGTAGTAGTTGTAACAGTAGCAACGGAAAAGTAAATAAGAGAAGCACAATATGTGAAAAGCTCGTAGGCATTGGATCAGTGATGGATAATTATGTCGGATGTGATTCCTCATGTAATAGCTATAACATAGGGTGACACAGAACTAGCTCCAGTTCATCAATGTAATCTAGGCATGTATTTCGAATATAGTCATACGTGCTTATGGAAAAGAACTTGCACGACATCTTTTGTCCTAACCTCCCATGGCAGTGGGGTCCTAGTGGAAACTAAGGGATATTAAGGCCTCCTTTTAATAGAGAACCGGAACAAAGCATTAGCACATAGTGAATACATGAACTCCTCAAACTACTGTCATCACCGAGAAGTATCCCGATTATTGTCACTTCGGGGTTGTCGGATCATAACACATAATAGGTGACTATAGACTTGCAAGATAGGATCAAGAACTCACATATATTCATGAAAACATGGCACTCGGGCCCTAGTGACAAGCATTAAGCATAGCAAAGTCATAGCAACATCAATCTCAGAACATAGTGGATACTAGGGATCAAACCCTAATAAAACTAACTTGATTACATGGTAAATCTCATCCAACCCGTCACCGTCTAGCAAGACTACGACGGAATTACTCATGCATGGTGGTGAGCATCATGAAATTGGTGATGGAGGATGGTTGATGATGACGACTGCGATGAATCCCCCTCTTCGGAGCCCCGAACGGACTCCGGATCAGCCCTCTCGAGAGAGATCAGGGCTTGGCGGCGGCTCTGTATCGTAAAACGCGATGAAACTTTCTCTCTGATTTTTTTCTCCGCAAAACGGAATATATAGAGTTGGAGTTGAGGTCGGTGGAGCATCAGGGGGCCCATGAGACAGGGGGCGCGCCCCCACCCTCGTGGACAGGGTGTGGGCCCCCTGGCCTTGATTCTTTCGCCAGTATTTTTTATATTTTCCAAAAGTTATCTCCATGGATTTTCAGGTCATTCCGAGAACTTTTATTTTCTGCACAATAAACAACACCATGGCAGTTCTGCTGAAAACAACGTCAGTCCGGGTTAGTTTCATTCAAATCATGCAAGTTAGAGTCCAAAACAAGGGCAAAAGTGTTTGGAAAAGTAGATACGCTGGAAACAACCTCAAGTTCATAGCATCAATTCTATTGGAAAAGTCCTAGGGAATACTGCAGGTGGTTCAGCAATAGTATGAAAGAGATATCATTTGGATTCTCAGGTGGTTCAGCAATAGGTTCACTAGAAGTTTGCAAAGTCCTATCATTTTTCTTTTTCTTCCTTGAAGAACTAGGTACATCAATATTATTTCTCTGCGAATCTTGCTCGATTCTCTTAGGGTGGCCTTCAGGATACAAAGGTTCCTGAGTCATTCTACCAGTTCTAGTAGCCACTCTAACAACAAAGTCATGTTTATTATTTAATTCATCAAGCAAATCACTTTGAGCCTTAAGTACTTGCTCAACTTGAGTGGTAAGCATAGAAGCATATTTGCTAATGAGTTTAAGTTCACCTTTAACTCTAGCCATATAATCACTCAAGCGTCCTATCTCGAAAGCATTATTCTTTAATTCTCTACCAACATAAACATTAAAACTTTCTTGCCTAGCCATAAAGTCGTCCAATTCATCTAAGCATGGGCTATGAAATTTAGTAGAAGGAATTTCAACTTTATCATATCTATAGATAGAATTTACCTTTACTACCTGTGTCGGGTTATCAAGACAATGTATTTCTTCAACATGCGGTATATTAAGACCATGTATTTCTTCAATAGGAGGTAAATTCTTAACAGCTTCAGCTTTAATACCTTTTTCTTTCCTTGATTTCTTTGCCTCTTGCATATCTTCAGGACTGAGAAATAGAACGCCCCTCTTCTTCGGAGTTGGTTGAGGAATAGGCTCAGGAGTTGGCTCAATTGGTTCAGGAATTGCCTCAGGAATTGGCTCAGGGAGACTCCGATTATTTTCATTAGTCAACATATTATTCAATAATAATTCAGTTTGGTCAACTGTTCTTTCCCTGAAAACACAACCAGCACAACTATCCAAGTAGTCCTTGGAAGCATCGCTTAGTCCATTATAAAAGATATCAAGTATTTCATTTTTCTTAAGAGGATGATCAGGCAAAGCATTAAGTAATCGGAGAAACCTCCCCCAAGCTTGTGGGAGATTCTCTTCTTTGATTTGCACAAAATTATATATTTCCAGCAAGGCATCTTGTTTCTTATGAGCAGGGAAATATTTAGCAGAGAAGTAATAATTCATATCCTGGGGACGCACACAACCAGGATCAAGAGAATTAAACCAAGTTTTAGCATCACCCTTTAATGAGAACGGAAATATATTAAGGATATAATAATAGCGAGACTTCTCATCATTAGTAAACAAGGTGGCTATATCATTTAACTTGGTAAGATGTGCCACAACAGTTTCAGATTCATAGCCATAAAAAGGATCAGATTCAACCAAAGTAATAATCTCAGGATCAACGGAGAATTCATAATCCTTATCAGCAACACAGATAGGTGAAGTAGCAAAAGCGGGGTCAGGTTTCATTCTAGCATTAAGAGATTGCTGCTTCCATTTAGCTAATAACTTCTTAAGATCATATCTATCTTTGCAAGCGAAAATAGCTCTAGCAGCTTCTTCATCCATAACATAAACCTCAGGAACAACAGACAATTCATAATCAGGGGGAGAACTTTCATCATCACTATCATCAATATTTTCATTTTCAATAATTTCATTCTCTCTAACCCTAGCAAGTTGTTCATCAAGAAATTCACCTAATGGCAAAGCAGTATCACACACAGAAGTAGTTTCATCATAAGTATCATGCATAGCAGAAGTGGCATCATCAATAACATGCGACATATCAGAATTCATAGTAGTAGCAGGTTTAGGTATCGCAAGCTTACTCAAAACAGAAGGAGAATCTAGTGCAGAGCTAGATGACAGTTCATTACCTCCCCTCGTAGTTGAGGGAAAAATCTTAGTTCTTTCGTCTTTCAAGTTCCTCATAGTGATCAGCAGATATAAATCCCAAGTGACTCAAAGAATAGAGCTATGCTCCCCGGCAACAGCGCAAGAAATTAGTCTTGATAACCCACAAGTGTAGGGGATCGCAACAGCTTTCGAGGGTAGAGTATTCAACCCAAATTTATTGATTCGACACAAGGGGAGCCAAAGAATATTCTCAAGTATTAGAAGTTGAGTTGTCAATTCAACCACACCTGGATAACTTAGTATCTGCCGCAAAGTATTTAGTAGCAAATTGTATGATAGTAATGGTAACAGTGGCAAAAGTAAAGATAGCAGTTTTGTAGTAGTTGTAATAGTAGCAACGGAAAAGTAAATAAGCGAAGCACAATATGTGAAAAGCTCGTAGGCATTGGATCGGTGATGGATAATTATGTCGGATGCGATTCCCCATGTAATAGCTATAACATAGAGTGACGCAGAACTAGCTCCAGTTCATCAATGTAATGTAGGCATGTATTCCGAATATAGTCATACATGCTTATGGAAAAGAACTTGGATGCCATCTTTTGTCCTATCCTCCCGTGGCAGCGGGGTCCTAGTGGAAATTAAGGGATATTAAGGCCTCCTTTTAATAGAGAACCAGAACAAAGCATTAGCACATAGTGAATACATGAACTCCTCAAACTACGGTCATCACCGAGAAGTATCCCGATTATTGTCACTTCGGGGTTGTCGGATCATAACACATAATAGGTGACTATAGACTTGCAAGATAGGATCAAGAACTCACATATATTCATGAAAACATAATAGGTTCAGATCTGAAATCATGGCACTCGAGCCCTAGTGACAAGCATTAAGCATAGCAAAGTTATAGCAACATCAATCTCAGAACATAGTGGATACTAAGGATCAAACACTAACAAAACTAACTTGATTACATGGTAAATCTCATCCAACCCATCACCGTCCAGCAAGCCTACAATGGAATTACTCACGCACGACGATGAGCATCATGAAATTGGTGATGGAGGATGGTTGATGATGACAAAGACGACGAATCCCCCTCTCCAGAGCCTCGAACGGACTCCAGATCAGCCCTCCCGAGAGAGATTAGGGCTTGGCGGCGGCTCCGTATCGTAAAACACAATGAAACATTCTCTTTGATTTTTTTCTTCGCAAAACGGAATATATAGAGATGGAGTTGAGGTCGGTGGAGCATCAGGGGGCCCACAAGATAGGGGGGCTTACCCAGGGGGAGGGTGTGCCTCCCACCCTCGTGGACAGGGTGTGGGCCCCCTGGCCTTGATTCTTTCTCTAGTATTTTTTATATTTTCCAAAAGTTATCTCCGTGGATTTTCAGGTCATTCCGAGAACTTTTGTTTTCTGCACAATAAACAACACCATGGCAGTTCTGCTGAAAACAGCGTCAGTCCGGGTTAGTTTCATTCAAATCATGCAAGTTAGAGTCCAAAACAAGGGTAAAAGTGTTTGGAAAAGTAGATACGTTGGAGACGTATCAGAGAGGCTATGGTGTTGATGTAGAAGCCCTACGTGATCGATCCCCCCTCTGACAGAGTGCCGAAAAAGGCCCCATGATGGGATCTCATGGGTACAGACGGTTGCATCGGTGGAAATAGGGTTTCGTGCTGCTCCTGGATGTTTTCAGGGTATATGAGTATATATGTAGGCGAAGGAAGTCGGTCAGGGGAGCCACGAGGGGCCCACGAGGGTGGGGGCGCACCTACCCCCCCTGGGGCATGCCTCCCTGCCTCGTGGCCGCCTCGTTTCTTTCTTGACGTCCACTCCAAGTCTCCTGGATTGCGTTTATTCCAAAAATAACTCTCCCGAAGGTTTCATTCCATTTGGACTTCGTTTGATATTCCTTTTCTGTGAAACACTGAAATAGGAAAAAAATAATTTGGGCTGGGCCTCCGGTTAATAGGTTAGTCCCACAAATAATATAAAAGTGTATAGTAAAGCCCATTAAACATCCAAAACAGGTAATACAATAGCATGGAACAATAAAAAAATATAGATACGTTGGAGACGTATCAAGCATCCCCAAGCTTAATTTCTACTCGTCCTCGAGTAGGTAAATGATAAAAATAGAATTTTTGATGTGGAATTCTACCTAGCATATTTCTCAATGTAATTTTCTTTATTGTGTCATGAATGTTCAGATCCAAAAAAATTCAAGACAAAAGTTTAATATTGACATAAAAATAGTAATACTTCAAGCATACTAACAAAGTAATCATGTCTTATCAAAATAACATAGCCAAAGAAAGCTTATCCCTACAAAATCATATAGTTTGGCCATGCTTCATTTTCGTCACATAAAATGCTCCCATCATGCACAATCCCGGTTTTAGCCAAGCAATTAGTTCATACTTTTTACACACTTCAGATTTTTCAACCCTCACACAATACATGAGCGTAAGCGATGGACATAGCACTATGGGTGGATTAGAGAATGATGATAGGCATTATGTGAGAAGACAAAAAGAGGAGAAAGTCTCACATTGACGCGGCTAATCAACGGGCTATGGAGATGCCCATCAATTGATGTCAATGCGAGGAGTAGGGATTTCCATGCAACGGATGCACTAGAGCTTTAAATGTATGGAAGCTCATCAAAAGGAACTAAGTGGGTGTGCATCCAACTTGATTGCTCACGAAGACCTAGGGCATTTTGAGGAAGCCCATCATTGGAATATACAAGCCAAGTTCTATAATGAAAAATTCCCATTAGTATATGAAAGTGACAACATAGGAGACTCTCTATCATGAAAATCATGGTGCTACTTTGAAGCACAAGTGTGGAAAAAGGATAGTAACATTGTCCCTTCTCTCTTTTTTCTCTCATTTTTTCATTTTTTCTCTTTTTTTATTTGGGCTTCTTTGGCCTCTTTTTTTATTTGGGCTTCTTTGGCCTCTTTTATTTTTCATAAAGTCTGGAGTCTCATCCCGACTTGTGTGGGAATCATAGTTTCCATCATCCTTTCCTCACATGGGACAATGCTCTAATAATGAAGATCATCACACTTTTATTTATTTACAACTCAAGAATTACAACTCAATACTTAGAACAAAATATAACTCTATGTGAATGCCTCCAGCGGTGTACTGGGATATGCAATGAATCAAGAGCAACATGTATGAAAGAATTATAAAGGTGGCTTTGCCACAAATACGATGTCAACTACATGATCATGCAAAAGAAATATGACAATGATGGAGCGTGTCATAATAAACGGAACGGTGGAAAGTTGCATGGCAATATATCTCGGAATGGCTATGGAAATGCCATAGTAGGTAGGTATGGTGGATGTTTTGAGGAAGATATAAGGAGGTTTATGTGTGATAGAGCATATCGTATCACGGGGTTTGGATGCACCGGTGAAGTTTGCACCAACTCTCAAGGTGAGAAAGGGCAATGCACGGTACCATAGAGGCTAGCAAATTGTGGAAGGGTAAGAGTGCATATAATCCATGGACTCACATTAGTCATAAAGAACTCATATACTTTTTGCAAAATTTTAATAGCCCTCGAAGCAAAGTACTACTACACTTGCTCCTAGGGGAAGGGTTGGTAGGAGTTAACCATCGCGTGATCCCAACCTCCACTCATAAGGAGGGCAATCAAAGAACACCCCATGCTTCAAATTTGTCACCCAATGTTTACCATACATGCATGCTACGGGACTTGCCAACTTTAACACAAGTATTTCTCAATTTCATAATTACCCAACTAGCATGACTCTAACATTACCACCTTTATATCTCAAAACAATTATCAAGTATCAAATTGATCATAGTGTTCAATGCACTTTATATGATAGTTTTTATTATACCCAACTTGGATGCCCATCATATTAGGACTAATTTTATAACCAAAGCAAATACCATGCTGTTCTAAAAGACTCTCAAAATAATATAAGTGAAGCATGAGAGATCAATAATTTCTACAAAATATAACCACCACCGTGCTCTAAAAAGATATAGGTGAAGTACTAGAGCAAAATTATCTAGCTCAAAAGATATAAGTGAAGCACATAGAGTATTCTAATAAATTCAGATTCATGTGTGTCTCTCCCAAAAGGTGTGTACAACAAGGATGATTGTGGTAAACTAAAAATAAAAGACTCAAATCATACAAGACACTCTAAGCAAAACACATATCATGTGGTGAATAAAAATATAGCATCGAGTAAAGTTACCGATGGACGAAGACGAAAGAGGGGATGCCTTCCGGGGCATCCCCAAGCTTAGGCTTTTGGTTGTCCTTGAATTTTACCTTGGGGTGCCTTGGGCATCCCTAAGCTTAGGCTCTTGCCACTCCTTATTCCATAATCCATCAAATCTATACCCAAACCTTGAAAACTTCACAACACAAAACTCAACAGAAAATCTCATGAGCTCCGTTAGTGCAAGAAAACAAACCACCATTTTAAGGTACTGTAATAAACTCATTCTTTATTTATATTGGTGTTAAACCTACTGTATTCCAACTTCTTTATGGTTCATACCCCCCGATACTAGCCATAGATTCATCAAAATAAGCAAACAACACACGAAAAACCGAATGTGTCAAAAACAAAACAGTCTATAGTAATCTGTAATTTCTGAATACTTCTAGAACTCTTAAAATTCTACCAAAATAGGAAGTCCTAGGCAATTGGTCTACTAATCTTCTGAAAAATAATCATCTGAAAAACACATTTCTGTGATTTACTAAAATTATTCTCGTGCGTGCAAAAGTTTCTGTTTTTCAGCAAGATCAGATTAACTATCACCCAAGATGATCCTATAGGTTCTACTTGGCACAAACACTAATTAAAACATAAAACCACATCTAACCAGAGGCTAGATGAATTATTAAACAGGAGAAAAAAGTAACGAACAAAAGTAAAATTGGGTTGCCTCCCAACAAGCGCTACCGTTTAATGCCCCTAGCTAGGCATAAAAGCGAGAATACATCTAAGTATTGCCATCTTTGGTATACAATTCATAGGTGGATCTCATAATAGATTCATAAGGTAATTTGATTATCTTCCTAGGAAAGTGTTCCATGCCTTCCCTTAATGGAAATTGGAATCTAATATTTCCTTCTTTCATATCAATAATTGCACCAATCATTCTAAAGGAAGGTCTTCCAAGAATAATAGGACATGATAGATTGCAATCTATATCAAGAAAAATAAAATCTATGGGCACATAATTCCTATTTGCGACAATAATAACATCATTAATCCTTCCCATAGGTTTCTTAATGGTGGAATCCGCAAGGTGCAAGTTTAAAGAGCAATCATCAAATTCATGGAAACCTAACACATCACACAAAGTTTTTGGAATCGTGGAAACACTAGCACCCAAATCACACAAAGCATAGCATTCATGATCTTTAATTTTAATTTTAATAGTAGGTTCCCACTCATCATAAAGTTTTCTAGGGATAGAAACTTCTAATTCAAGTTTTTCTTCATAAGATTGCATTAAAACATTAACCATATGTTTAGTAAAAGCTTTATTTTGACTATAAGCATGAGGAGATTTTAAAACGAATTGCAACAAGGAAATATAATATATTAAAGAACAATTATCATAATTAAATACCTTTAAATCCAAAATAGTGGGTTCATTGCTATGTAAAGTTTTGACCTCTTCACTCCCACTTTTACCAATTTTTGCATCAAGATCTAAAAACTCTGAATCATTGGGACACCTTTTAACTAAAGTTGATTCATCTCCAGTCCCATCATTATCAAGATTCATATTGCAAAACAAAGATATAATAGGAGACACATCAATCACTTTTAGATCTTCATCCCTATTGTCATAAAAAGTAGAAGAACACGCTTTTACAAAGCAATCTTTCTTAGCACGCATCCTAGCGGTTCTTTCCTTGCACTCATCAATGGAAATTCTCATAAATTTGAGAGACTCATTGATATCATGCTTAGGTGGAATAGATCTAAGTTTCAAAGAATCAACATCCAGAGAAATTATATCCACGTTTCTAGCCAACTCATCAATCTTAGGCAATTTTTCTTCAAGCAAAGCATTGAAATTCTTTTGAGAAATCATAAACTCTTTAAAACTAATCTCAAAATCAGAGGGCATGTTATTAAAATTTCCATAAGATTTGTTGTAGGAATTACTATAATTATTAGAGGAATGACTAGGAAATGGCCTATGATTAAAGTTTTCTCTATAAGCGTTGTTACCAAAATTGTTCCTAGCAACAAAATTCACATCCATAGATTCATTATTATTCTCAATCAATGTAGACAAAGGCATATCATTAGGATCAATAGGATCACTCAAACTATTTCATAAGTTCATCCATCTTTCGACTCAACACATTAATATCTTCTATCGCATGAACCTTTTTACTAGTAGATCTTTCGGTGTGCCATTGAGAATAATTAAACATAATATTATCTCGGAGTTTAGTAGCTTCTCCTAAAGTGATTTCCATAAAAGTGCCTCCCGCAGCCGAATCTAAAAGATTTGAAGCAAAATTCAATCCAGCATAAAAATTTGTATGATCATCCATAAGTTAATCCATGTGTAGGGCAATTGTGAATCATTAATTTCATCCTCTCCCAAGATTGTGCAACATGTTCATGATCAAGTTGCTTAAAATTCATAATATCGTTTCTAAGAGAGATGATCTTAGCGGGAGGGAAATACTTAGAGCTAAAAGCATCTTTTCACTTATTCCATGAATCAATACTATTTTTAGGCAAAGATGAAAACCAAGTTTTAGCATGATCTCTAAGTGAAAACGGAAATAGCTTCAATTTAACAATATTATTATCCACGTCTTTCTTCTTTTGCATATCACACAAATCAACAAAGTTGTTTAGATGAGTAGCGGCATCTTCACTCGGAAGGCCAGAGAATTGATCTTTCATGACAAGATTCAACAAAACACCATTAATTTCACAAGATTCAGCATCAGTAAGAGGAGAAATCGGAGTGATAAGAAAATCATTGTTGTTGGTATTGGAAAAATCACACAATTTAGTATTATCTTGAGCCATCGTGACAAACAATCCAACACATAAGCACACAAGAGGCAAGCAAAAAAGAGGTGAATGGGAAAAAGAGGGCAAATAAAACGGCAAGGGTAAAGTGGGGGAGAGGAAAACGAGAGGCAAATGGCAAATAATGTAATACAAGGGATAAGGGTTTGTGATGGGTACTTGGTATGTCTTGACTTGTGCGTAGACCTCCCCGGCAACGGCGCCAGAAATCCTTCTTGCTACCTTTTGAGCATGCGTTGGTTTTCCCTTGAAGAGGAAAGGGTGACGCAGCAAAGTAGCATAAGTATTTACCTCAGTTTTGAGAACCAAGGTATCAATCCAGTAGGAGGCTACACGCAAATCCCTCGTACCTACACAAACAAATAAGAACCTTGCAACTAATGCGATAAAGGGGTTGTCAATCCCTTCACGACCACTTGCAAAAGTGAGATCTGATAGAGATAATAATAAGATAAATATTTTTGGTATTTTTATGATATAGATTGGAAAGTAAAGATTGCAAAATAAAATAGATCGGAAACTTATATGATGGAAAATAGACCCGTGGGCCATAGGTTTCACTAGTGGCTTCTCTCAAGATAGCATAAGTATTACGGTGGGTGAACAAATTACTGTCGAGCAATTGATAGAAAAGTGCATAGTTATGAGAATATCTAGGCACGATCATGTATATAGGCATCACGTCCGCGACAAGTATATCGAAATGATTCTGCATCTACTACTATTACTCCACACATTGACCACTATCCAGAATGCATCTAGATTATTAAGGTCATAGGAACAGAGTAATGCATTAGGCAAGATGACATGATGTAGAGGGATAAACTCAAGCAATATGATATAAACCCCATCTTTTTATCCTCGATGGCAACAATACAATACGTGCCTTGCTGCCCCTGCTGTCACTGGGAAAGGACACCGCAAGATTGAACCCAAAGCTAAGCACTTCTCCCATTGCAAGAAAGATCAATCTAGTAGGCCAAACCAAACTGATAATTCGAAGAGACTTGCAAAGATAACCAATCATACATAAAAGAATTCAGAGGAGATTCAAATATTGTTCATAGATAATTTTGATCATAAACCCACAATTCATCGGATCTCGACAAACACACCGCAAAAAGAGTTACATCGAATAGATCTCCAAGAAGATCGAGGAGAACTTTGTATTGAGAATCAAAGAGAGAGAAGAAGCCATCTAGCTAATGACAATGGACTCGAAGGTCTGTGGTAAACTACTCACAACTCATTGGAGAGGCTATGGTGTTGATGTAGAAGCCCTCCGTGATCGATTCCCCCTCCGGCGGAGCGCCGGAAAAGGCCCCAAGACGGGATCTCACGGGTACAGAAGGTTGCGGCGGTAGAAATAGGGTTTCGTGGTGCTCCTAGATGTTTTCAGGGTATATGAGTATATATAGGCGAAGGAAGTCGGTCAGGGGAGCCATGAGGGGCCCACGAGGGTGGGGGACGTGTCTACCTCCCTGGGGCGCGCCTCCCTGCCTTGTGACTGCCTCGTTTCTTTCTTGACGTCCACTCCAAGTCTCCTGGATTGCGTTTGTTCCAAAAATAACTCTCCCGAAGGTTTCATCCCGTTTGGACTCCGTTTGATATTCCTTTTCTACGAAACACTGAAATGGGAAAAAACAGCAATTTGGGCTGGGCCTCCGGTTAACAGGTTAGTCCCAAAAATAATATAAAAGTGTATAGTAAAGCCCATTAAACATCCAAAATAGGTAATATAATAGCATGGAACAATCAAAAATTATAGATACGTTGGAGACGTATCAGTGCACCGTACTAGAACCACTCCGACCATGCCGTCCTGGGCCTCACCGCTGCCGCTCCACTATCGCAACCGTCCACCGCACCGGAGCTGTTCCCACTACACCGTCATTCGCCGCCTCAGATCTGGTTCCCCGCCGCCGAAAGACGGCCACCACACCACACTCAACAACTTGGCCATGGGTTCGTCCAAGGCTCCACCATCCTCCACAACTTCTCATTTCCAGCGAACCACAAGAAGATCATTGGAAAAATAGAAGGAGGACACAACATTGCCAGCAGAAAGAGGTACTCCTCTTCCCTTATTCGTGCAAATTTTACGTCTCTGCTCACACCGTATTCATCCCACAAAAGAAACTAGTTGAGCGCTTCTTACTGCATCTTCTTCATGATATTATATGCACAAGGTTTTTTCGCTTTACTATTTCACCTTTACTAGAGGTCAGTAGCCCGCCTGGATTTCAATTCAGGGTCAGTCGAACCGCAATTAAAAGAAGCAGCACCGCTTAGGCGCGCGGAGCACCTAGTCTGCCTGTTCGCCGGGGAAGCGGCGCATCAGTGTCTATCCTAGGGGTGTGGGGCGCAGGAGCTGCTTGCGCCCGATATGGAGGTCGGCGGGGCTTGAATGGATGGCCAGGGGGCGGTGCCAAGCACGCCGATGCGGTGAGGTCGAGGGGAGGGTGCAGGCAGGGGAGGAATACTGGGCCGGTGGTCGCTGGCGTTTCGAGGAAGATCGTCAACACTGAATGGCTGGAGGTAGATGAAGGCGATCTGCCCGTTCTTTGTACATTGGACAATGCAAAAAAAATGGACTGACCTATTTGTTTTCAGTCGACTGTTATTTTCATAGAATCCTGTAGTAATTTAGTCTGCCATGCATGTTGTAGAGCTATCATATGTCTGCCGTCATTTATTTCTCACCGACCTGCTATCTGCTACCTTTACACTGTACTAATTGTGCACACACTTCACCCATACTCACACTTTTGTTTTTTATGCATGGGTACTTCAGACTCTGATGCAGTGTTGATGAATGTAGAAAAGAAAAGACAGAAGTCGCTCCAGTGTAATTCGAAGATAAGCACTAAGCGTTTCAGCGCTCTAAAGGGTGCAGTGTCAGCAGTTGGAGACAGTAAATGTAGCTCTGTAGTTGATGATTGAGGGAGTCCTGGATAAGGGGGTATCCGGACAGCCGGACTATATTCATCGTCCGAACTATAGAAGCATCAAGATACAAGACTCAAGACTTCGGCTCGTGTCCGGATGGGACTCTCCTTTGCGTGGAAGACAAGCTTGGCGATCCGGATATTATGTTTCCTTCCTTGTCACCGACTCCATGTAAACCCTAGCTCTCCGGTGTCTATATAAACCGGAGAGGATGGTCCTTAGAAGGCCGATCACATTTACAATCATAACATCACAGGCTAGCTCTTAGGGTTTAGCCTCCATGATGTCGTGGTAGATCTACTCTTGCATTCCACATATCATCAATATTAATCAAGCAGGAAGTAGGGTTTTACCTCCATCGAGAGGGCCCAAACCTGGGTAAACATTGTGTCCTCCTTGCTTCCTGTTACCATCAGCCTAAGACGCACAGATCGAGACCCCCTACCCGAGATCCGCCGGTTTTGACACTGACCTTGGTGCTTTCATTGAGAGTTCCTCTATGTCGTCGCTTCGAGGCTTTATGGCGTCTTCGATCGTCAACAACACGGTCCAGGGTGAGACTTTTCTCCCCGGACAGATCTTTGTGTTCGGCGGCTTCGCACTGCGGGCCAATTCGCTTGGCCAGTTGGAGCAGATCGACAGCTTCGCCCCTGGCCACCAGATCAAGATCGGAAACTTGAACTACAAGGCAGATATCCACGAGACTTGATCTTCGACGGGTTCGAGCCTGCGCCAGGAGCACTGGACAGCCACGACGAGCACAGCCTAGACCTGCCGTCGGACAGTGCCCGGGACATCATCCCCGAAGCAGCCCCGGATCTAAAACTAGGGCATGTTGCGTTGCCTATGGACGGAGGGATGGATCCCGCCCTGCAGGCCGCACACTTATCGGCGATGGAGTCGAACACGGGCCTCACCTCTTTGGAGGCCTGTAACTCTGGGCCCCCAGACTCATATCCAGCTGTTGGCCCTGGTCCGCTCACTCTCGAGCCAGCCGAGCCAGGCTGGGCTCCGGTAATGGAGTTTACCACTGCGGACATCTTTCAGCACTCGCCCTTTGGCGACATGCTGAGCGCATTAAAGTCTCTCTCTTTGTCAGGAGGCTCTGGGCCAAACTATGTCCGGCCTGAGTGGGAAGCAGGCGACGAAGGAATTCGCTGCCCACCCACCACCCACTTTGTCGCCACGATCGATGATTTAACCAACATACTCGACCTTGACTTCAAAGACATCGACGGTATGAACGACGATCCAGGAGACATACAGGAGCCACCGCTCACAAGGCGGTGGACAACCACCTCTTCAAACAATATATACATGGTGGACACTCCGAAAGAAACCAACGACGACGTGGCAGTGGAGGACAACCCCTCGGGAGGAAAAGCAAAATATGGGCGTCTCTGAAGCCACTCCAAAACCCGCCACATCAATACCGGTCCCGGAGATGATCCGGATAGCACCAAAGAGGAATACAGTCCTGATCTGTCGACCATCAAGCAGGCCGCACAGGCCACGGTAGGATACTCGGAGGGGGACAACTATACATACCTCTCCGAAAATGAGGTAAGCCTCGACAATGACGAATTTGGCGTGCCTGAAGACCCAGTGGAACAAGTTCGCTTTAGGCGACGACTCATAGCCACTGCAAAGAGTCTACAAAGGAAGCAAGAGCAGCTTAAGGCCGAACAGGATTTGCTAATAGAACGGTGGACCAAGATCCTGGCCACCGAGAAGAACGGACTCGACCGCCCTAACAAAGGGCACACACGGCACAACTGGCTACCTTAACCCAACCAGGAAAATCAAAGGCACATAACCCGACGTCCGCACACCACTACGGTCCAATCCAGCAAGAAGGATACACGAAGAAGCAGTCTCAAGCCCCGGCGCAATGGTCATAAACGGCAAATCAAGGAAGCTGGTATCAAGTTCAACAAATCCCAGTCCGGTCAACAGACAAAGAACAGCGGCTGGGGTACACCAACTGATGAGTCCGGGCTACTTCTCGAATAGCGGCTGGGGTCGCCAGGGTCCGGTTAGGAACCTTTGGACCAACCACAGGAGGACGTTCGGCGGCCTCCACGTACTTACATTCACAAACTAACTTTTATGCAGAACAGGTTTGGCGGCGTGAAGTCGGCTCCGACACATAAGGACAGGACCATGCAGGTTGACGGCAGTTCAGATTCACCTTCGATCCATTCACAGCCCCCCCAGTCCGACCACCACAGGTTCCGCCAGAAAACCATCTCTTCTTCATAATCATAAATCGCATTCATATGCACAGACATATCATCTTACTGCAATGCGTAGACTTAACTAAACATGCACCGGTCGTCGTTCATCAACGACGCCTCTTTGCCATAAAAATGGCAGCCACGGCTTGTGTTACGCCCGGCTATGCCAGGGGCCCCACAGTATGGCAATAAAGTCTGACCACCTTCTCGGTCGCTCGGCACCCCGAACTTATAGCACTATATCCATCAGCTCCGAATCATGTCTTGGGTCATTGGTTGGGTTTTCCCAGCTCCCATGTTTTGGTACCTTATGTTCCGTTCTGTCGGCTAAGGTAGCGCTGGGAGAACTACTGCGATTCTGTCCCGGATCTGCCGGACGAGCACCTCAGTAGAGAAAGCCGAAAACCGACTGTCATGATGCGGCGAGAGTTGGTCAGCTGTTCGAGAGGTTACAAAATCCTTAAAGATTTATTCTGCATAACGCCACTATAAAATGTAGATTGCGACGGATCGGTCTACCGATCAGGCCCCAATAGAGTCCTTAGTCCGGCCTTCGCCGACCATACTCGAGTTCCTATGGCTAAGTGAGAGTAGTAAAGCCCTATAGTCCGATTTCCTGGTTCATGGTGAGAAACGCCTCCTTATAAGGACCCAACCATGGGATAAAGAGTGTTCAGAAATACCCCGAACACCCTCGTACTCCTCACGTGGGGGCTGAAGCCGACGACTGGCCAACTCTCAGAATTTACATAAAATAAACACCCTCAAAGGAAGAACATATGTTCAAAACCAAACAGGCAACATATAACAAAAGTGCCATTATCCTGTATTACAAATGTTGGCAAAAATGCCCTCAGGGAAATATAATGTCTTTGGTGCACTTATCCGCCGCCAGGCGGGCACCCTTCATTACACCTTCATAATACAGTTCGGGCTTGCGATGCTCCTTACCCTCTGGTGGCCCCTCAGTTATCAGCTTCTCCACGTCAAGCTTCCCCAATGCACTTTTGCATAGGCAAGAGCCATTCGCGCACCTTCTATACAGACTGATCGCTTGATAATATCAAGGCGACGATAGGCGTCCACAATCCGCTTGAGGAGTCCAAAGAAACTGCTAGGAATTGGCTCTATAGGCCATAGCCGGATGATCAAATCCTGCATGGCTAGTTCGGCCGCCTAGTGCAGTTCGACCAGCTGCTTCAGCTGATCGATAAAAGGCACCGGATAGTTCGGCGCTAAATACTGCGACCAGAAGTTCCTCCCCACAAACTCACCCTCCTCGGACCAGTAAAATTGGGCAGCATCTAATATACTACGAGGCAGATCCGCAAACGCCCCTGTAAAATCAAGAATTCAACTTGCCGCTTAGAGTTCTCCGCATTATAACATCATAACGGCCATAGATACAACAGGCCTTACCGGCCGCAACTTTCCGGGCCTCCTGCATGTCCCGCACAGCACCTCGGGCTTCTTCCCGAGCATCTTCCGTGGCTTGGAGAGCTTGGGCGAGTTCGGATTCTTTCCCTACTAGACTCTGCTCCAAGCTCTCGCTTTTCATCACAGCATCCTGAAGCTCCCGCTCAGCTATGATGACCCTGGCATCGTGTTTTCACGCAGAGCCTGCTCGGCGGCAGCCTTCTCTTGGGCATCAGCCGCTGCCTTCTTCAATGCCTCATATTCGGCACTCGCTCCTAGGGCATATAACACAAATACTTTTCAATAGGCACACTTATTGATTTGTGCCCCACGCAAGACAATGTTCAAACATACCTTGCCTCTCATCCAATTGCTTCTTCACACGGCCAAGTTCTTCTTTGGCCTGTTTCAGGCTCTCTCTCAGTTCGGACACTTCCGCATTATGAGCGGCCGTCCTCTCCGCAGACGCCTGTTTTAAAAAACATGGGTATACATCATTAAAAGTTCCCATTACAGCTGAGGATTTGATCCCCTACCCGACTCTCTTATTCTGGATAGTGTATCAGGGGCTACTCCTCATATCATACTAATTCTTTAAAGGTTCCTTAGAAACCATAACTCAAAGGCCTTTATAAGGCCAAGACAGGACTCATTCAGCCCGCTTTCGGCAGCCTGAATCTTTCCAACCACCGCACCCATAAGGGTCCGATGTTCATCAACGATGGACGCGTTCTTTAACGTTGACAATAGACCGCCCGACAGATCGGCGTATGCTGAGGTGACCGGTGGAGTAGGCAAACCTCCCTCCATGGAGGATGGCCGTTTCCCCGATCCCAGAGCCTTAGAGGCCTCCAGAACTTTATCCGGCCCCGGATCTCTTTGAGACGACACCTGTCATGACCGGCTTTTCAATGAAATGTTTATTGATAAAACCGATCTTTTAAACCCAGTATAGGAAAAGTCATCCTTTCTGGTAGACAAAAGCTTGATAAACAGAGAACCAGTAGCATCGAATATATTACAGGGTTGAGCTGAGGCTGCTCAACAATTTATTACAAACTCGCCAATATCTTACATATGGGCAGCTATGACACAGGGGTGTGGTGGCATGCTACTAGCTCGAGGAAAAGTGGTGGTGGATAACTTGACTTCTACTGGTAGCTCATGGAGCGTCGAGGTGAGGCTTGATAAATTTATTTCGGGGTTGCGGAAGCGGATAATACAACGACCAAGACAGGATCGCACGGGACTGACTGGGACTCCTCTAGGCGTCGTACTTGCTATAAAACTCTTCATCCATGAGATCGCCTTCATCAACATCTGGCCAAATCAACAAGCCAGGTGAGTACTTGAAAGTACTCGCAAGACAGTTCGGACAAAAGATATAATCAATGAATGCATGAGTGCGTCATGAACAAAGGATGATGCTCATATAACAACGGTAATATTGCAGGACTTGATAAATAAAATAAATAACTGAAAACCGATCGGGTGTCTGGAGCGATGCCTCGAAAGGTAAATAAATAAAATGTGCGCCGCAGTCGGGCGTCTAAGCGACACCACATAAAGGGCTTAAAAGAAATGCCACAGTCGGGCGTCTTAGCGACACCACATAAAGGGCTTTAAAGAAATGCCACAGTCGGATGTCTGGGCGACATCACATAAAGGGCTTTAAAAGAAATGCCACAGTCGGACGTCTAGGCGACATCACATAAAGGGCTTTAAAGAAATGCCACAGTCGGACGTCTAGGCGACATCACATAAAGGGCTTTAAAAGAAATGCCACAGTCGAACGTCGCTCACATAAAGGGCTTTAAAAGAAATGCCACAATCGGACGTCTGGGCGACATCACATAAAGGGCTTTAAAAGAAACGCCATAGTCGGACGTCTGGGCGACATCACAGACAGGGGCTATAACAAAAGTAAATAACAGGTCTGCCACCGTGGGACGTCTGAGCGACATCGCAGACAGGGCTTGTAATAAATGTAAATAACAAGATTAGTCCATCCACAAGAATAATCTTTTAACCGGATTTATCACAAATAAATCCCACCAGAGTTTTGTCACTGAGGCTGATACCTGACAAGATAAGATGAATATAGTACTTGAACAAAGTACAAGATAATTGAAAGATTTAGGACTCTGCAGAGTTTGAATGAACTGACCACAACCAACGGATTTCCGTAGTCACGAAGGACTAGTTCCGTTTACGGTATTTCAGTAGAAACATATTTAACTAGTACACACCCATTTCACCTCATGATGCCAGGAATCACCCTGGACAACGTCCAAGAAAAACTTTGAGATGGGGAGGCCACAACCTCGAATAGCATGGGATCAAATTTCTATACGCGCGCTCTAAGGGGTGCCCCCCTCTCGGTCCCAGCCGGAAACACCCATGCCCCCTGACCGGATGACGGGCTTTAATCCAGGGCCATGGAACCCTCACCCCGGCCTCTCTATTTGGTGTGTACCAGGAAAACGATTTGCAACTTACTATGCCATATTCCTTTCGGAAAACATGTGACAGTAGGAAGGAATGAATGGAAATGCGATTTGTTTCATGATGACACGGAGGTCAAATAATCTGGCATAAGACTGGCATGTCACAACACTGCCATCTTACCCATCCTCATGCCAACACATGGCTATGCAAACATGTATCCAACAACATAATGCTTACTTTCTGATTATGTGCATGTAACATAACATTTAAAGTGATGTTCCTAAACATGCCATGAGCATACTACAATGCAAACATGCAACAACACTCATCATATCAAGAGTTCAAACATGCTTGCCTGGTTCGGAGTAGTCGGAGTCTAATTGTGCGAAGTTTGCAGCTCCGTCACCTCCTCCGGTATCTACGGTATAAGAAAAATACGTACGCAACGTAAATACCGTTAGTGTATAGAAAAGTGTTCCAAATATTTTTCGAATAAATATGATAAAAAACTAGACAAAAATTTGAAGAGGGCAGAAAAAGAATCACTCAAAAATTCCCTTCTGTTAAAAAGTTATAAGGGTTTTAAACCAATGACCCATCTGTAATGAAACAGAAAACTTCTAGGGGGCTTTGCAGAAAAATCCAGAAAAACGGTTTAGAGTGAAAGCGTATTTGTCAGAGTATGCTTTCAGTAACTGATTCAAAAAAAACAAAGGAGAGGCTGACGGGCGGGTCCCACCCGTCAGGTTTGAAATTTCACACGAGGGAGTCGGGGCTCGTCGGCGCCCGAGAGTCGCGGTGGTCGCCGGCGGCGATCCACGGCGAGGCAGGGAGATTGGAGAGTACCTCCGTGTTCAGGGCGCCATTCCGCGTCTGTGGGAGGTGGTGGTGGTCGCCGGTGAGTACCACGTCGGCGGCGACGCTTGCTCCGGCGGACGGCGATTCGGGCGGTCGTGGAACTCGTCGGAGAGAGCTGCGGAGGTGGAATTGGGGAGGGGGTTAGACTCGCGATAGCATGAGAAGGTATCTGACGAGGTTAGGGCGCCGGAGATGACCTCACCGGAGTGAACGATGCCGGAGCCCGAGGCGGATGGAGGTGGCCGGAGTCGAGGAGGAAAGGCCCCTCGAGGCTCGTTCAGTGGCTGGGCGGGGTGTGGTGAGGTGGTGGAGTCGTGCGGGGGCGAGAGCAAGCTCGGGGTGCTATATATAGCCGACCCGAGGCGGTTGCCGAGAACGAGGTTCTCCGGCGAGGTGATTACAGCGGCGCTGCGGTTGCACGGGCGGGTTCAGAGGTTGAGCGTCATCGTGGGTGTCTCCTGGTTCCATTTAGGTGCTAACCACGTCGGGATTTGGTTGCTTAGGGGAAGCTCGACGGAACGGGGCGGTGCGGGCCCGTCGGCGGCAGGGAGCACGCTCTGTGCATGCCGCGCCATGGCGACGGTGCTGCATGCATGCGCTGGCGAGGAAATGGCCACGCGGAGCCACCAGGGGGTTTGGGCGGCGCCGAATAGTGTTATGCCGCCGTTCTGCTCCCTGTCGGCCGCTACGGTGATTCGGCCGCCGCAAAGCACGCTGGCGCAGGCGGGCCAGGGCGCCACCGACGCCAGGAAGGCGCCAAGCGCGCGTGTGAGGCTCCGGACAAGCAAGCTAGGCCGTGAGCAACGTGCCAAGTGCACTGTGAGCATGTGACTGAATTCTGACGAAAATCGACACTGAAACTCTGAACTTAACTGAAGATGAACAGAAACAGTGCATGCAAGGTGTTCAACAGAATGATCTAGGCATGTAGGGATTTTTCCCTGAGCTGGTTTTTGGTGGAGGGGTCTCTCATTGCATCTAGAGGCTGCATGAATATTTGTGGAATTTTTGGAGAGGTGTAGATATGAATTTCACCAAATTTGGCAAATCTGGTCCAAACTTGCAGTGAGTGAAATTTGAAATATTTAAACAGGAGAAGAGTGGATCAAGATGGTTCTGGGTTGTGGGTACAAAGGACTATCCAGGGGTGTTGAGTTGAGGTCAAAAGTCAAAAGCATTAGGGTACTTGCTTTGCAATCCACCCAGGCTCAAAAGAAAAGACAGAATTATTTTGGGAGGAGAAATAGTTGGAATAAAATCCAAAAATTGATTTCATTAGTTTGGACAGAATGTTTGGGTTGTACCAAAGTGGGAGGAGGGGTTTTTGGGAAAATTTCACCATAGGAGGCATGGTAAAATTTAGAAGCGATCAAAACCAAATTAAAAGCCCAAAAACTAAGAGGGTTTTCTTTTTAAAAGAAACTAAATCCAAGAAAAGGATTTTTGAGAGGGCAAACTTAGAAGATGGTTTTTAGGAAGAGTTTAAGTGACCTTCTTTCAAACCAAGCAAGGCTCTTCTGAAAACAAAATCACAAAATTTTTGGAGTGTCACAGCACCTACCCCCTTAGGAAAAATCTCGTCCCCGACATTTCAGCTGATCCTTAAACAGGTGTGGGTGCTCTGTCCGAAGAAAATCCTCGCTCTCCCAAGTTACTTCACCCTCGGTGTGATTACTCCATTGAACTCTGAAAAACTTGATGGTTTTCCGTCGGGTCCTCCTCTCAGACTCCTCTAATATTTTTATTGGGTGCTCCTGGTAAGTGAGGTCCGGTTGCACGTCAATATACTCATGTGAAACTTGCTTCTCTGGGTTGCTTATGTATTTTCTCAACTGCGAGATGTGAAACACGTAGTGGATACCGGATAAGTCTCCGGGTAGGTCTAGCTGGTAGGCTACCTTGCCTCGTCGGGCCACTATATGAAATGGTCCGATGAATCTTGGTGCTAGTTTCCCCTTAATCCTGAATCGTTGCAGACCCTTCATAGGAGAAAATCTTAGGTATACCAATTCTCCGGGTTCAAAACTGATTTCCTGATGCTTTCGGTCGTAATAACTCTTTTGCCGACTTTGAGCTGTTTTGAGTCGTTCTCTAATTGTCTTAACTTTCTCCTCGGCCTCCTTGAGCATATCTGGGCCAAAAATATGGCTGTCTCTGGTCTCTGACCAATTTAGCAGGGTACGACATCTTCTCCCATATAGAGCTTCAAAGGGTGCCATTTGCAAGCTGGCTTGATAGCTGTTGTTGTATGCGAACTCTGCATATGGCAAACTTTCTTCCCAACTGTTCCCATAGGTGAGGACACAGGCTCTTAGCATGTCTTCTAGGATTTGGTTTACGCGTTCCGTCTGCCCATCAGTCTGGGGATGGTATGCGTTACTGAAGGCTAGTTGGGTTCTCAGTGCCTATTGTAGGTGATCCCAGAATGTAGAGATGAAATGTGTGCCTCTATCGGAGATGATAGTCTTAGGGACTCCATGCAGGCAGATGATACGGGCAAGATAAAGTCGGGCTAGTCTCTGAGTGGTGTAAGTTGTTTTTACCAGAATAAAATGTGCCACCTTGGTTAATCTGTCAGTTATGACCCATATGGCATCGTTTCCGTGTCGTGACCGTGGCAGTCCAACGATAAAGTCCATTCCAATCTCGTCCCATTTCCACTCGGGTATCTTATTTGGCTGTAACAGTCCGGCCGGGTTCTGGTGCTTGGCCTTGATACATTGACAAGAGTCACAGCATGCAATGAACGTGGCTATATCTCTCTTCATACCATGCCACCAAAAATTTTCCTGAAGGTCTTTGTACATTTTTGTCCCCCCAGGATGGATTGAATACGGAGCTGTGTGACTTTCAGTCAATATCTGCTGTTTGAGGTCCTTGACATTTGGTACGCATAGCCTCTCTCCGTACCACAATATTCCTTGCTCATCTACGTTGAATTCTGAGGCTCTTCCCAAACTCACTTTTCTTTTTATGCCCTCAATGTTGGGGTGTCCGTGCTGGGCTTCCTTGATCCTTTCCATCAGGGTAGGCTGTATTTCTATATTCGACACACTGCCTTCGGTAACCATTATTAGATTGAGTCGGGCAAATTCCTGCTGAAATTCTGGCCTCAACTTTGGTATAATGTCGTCGTCTGTGCTAGGATTTCGACTAAGTGCATCTGCCACAACATTTGCTTTTCCGAGATGATAGTGGATTCCAACATCATAATCCTTCACCAACTCTAACCAGCGTCGTTGCCGTAAATTTAACTCTGGCTGTGTGAAAATATACTTAAGACTCTTATGGTCTGTGTATATCTCATAACGATTCCCAAGTAGGAAGTGTCTCCATTCCTTGAGTGCATGAATGACCGCTGCTAATTCCAAGTCATGTGTGGGGTAATTTTCCTCATGCTTGCGTAGTTGTCTGGAGACATACGCCACTACCTTGCCTTCTTGCATCAATACGCATCCGAGGCCTTTCCGGGATGCGTCACAATATACCTCAAAATTCTTGTGTATATCCGGCACAATTAGTACTGGTGCCGTTGTTAATTTGCTTTTTAGCTCTTGGAAGCTTTTCTCACATGCTTCTGTCCATTCAAACTTCTTGCCTTTCTTGAGCAACTGTGTCATTGGCTTTGCTATAGTAGAGAATCCTTCAATAAATCTCCGATAATAGCCTGCCATTCCCAAGAAACTCCGTACGTCCATTACGTTAGCTGGTGGTTTCCAGCCAAGTACGGCCTTGACTTTTTCCGGGTCTACTGCAATACCTTCCTGGGTTAGCACGTGACCCAGAAAACCCACCTGTTTTAGCCAGAATTCACATTTGCTGAATTTGGCGTACAATTGATGTTTCCTGAGTTCTCCTAGTACAATCCTGAGATGTTCGGCGTGCTCTTCCGGTGTTTTGGAATATATCAGAATATCATCGATGAATACCACAACAAACTTGTCCATATACTTCATAAATACTTTGTTCATGAGGTGAACAAAATATGCGGGGGCATTGTTTAGTCCGAATGGCATCACTGTGAACTCATACAGCCCATATCTGGAGGTGAATGCGGTCTTGGGAATATCTTCTGTTCGTACTTTTAATTGGTGGTATCCTGATCTCAAGTCAATTTTTGAGAAGACTTTGGCCTGTGCGAGCTGATCGAATAAATCATTTATTCGGGGCATTGGGTATTTGTTCTTGATTGTGACCATGTTGAGAGCTCGATAATCAATACACAACCTCATTGTTCCATCCTTCTTCTTGGCAAATAAAATTGGAGAACCCCAAGGTGAGGAGCTGGCTCGTATGTATCCTTTCTCCAATAATTCTTTTATTTGCTTTTTCAACTCTACCAATTCGGATGGTGCCATTCTGTAAGGTTTCTTGTAAATAGGAGCGGTTCCATGTGCTAGCTCAATGCTGAATTCTATCTCTCGGTCTGGTGGCATGCCTGGTAGTTCTTCTGGAAATACGTCTGGGAATTCACATACTACTGGAACCTTGTTCAGCTCAGAAACGTCCACCTTGTTTAATCTAGGTTGCCGAGGTATTTGTCTCTCTTTGGCTGAAACTTTTATTTCTTTTCCATGATGGTGTGTGAGAATCACGGTACGGTTGAAGCAGTCAATAAAACCTTTGTTGGTGGTTAACCAATCCATTCTTAGGATGACATCTAGTCCTTTGCTTTCGAGTACAATAAGGTTGGCGTAAAACTTCAATCCTTTAAATTCAATAACCACACCTTGACAGTAACTCTGGGTCACTTGCTTAATTCCAAGGGACTTGATGATCATTGATTTTTCCAAGGGAAGCATCGAAAAATTATTTTGCAAAGCAAAACTTTTCGAAACGAATGAGTGAGAAGCTCCAGAATCACACAAAACCATGGCCAGTATTTTGTTGACGGGGTACATACCGAGTACGATATCTGGGGCGTTCTGTGCTTCCTCTCGGGTCACGTGGTTGAAGTGACCTTTCCAGTGGTTGTTGTTGGGGTTGAAATTGCTTCGCTTTGGTGCTGAATTATTTCCACCATTATTGAGCTTCGGGGTTGAGCTCCTTGGCTTGGGGCACTGCTTGGCATAGTGCCCTTCTTCTCCACAAGCATAACAGGTAACGCCTAGGCGATAGGTGAACTCTTTGTCTCTTGCATGGAAATTCTTGATTGGACGTGAATTAATCGTCGGGGTTTTGTGTGAATCCCCCTTCTGAAATTCCTTCTTGCTTCTGTGATTGCGAGCAAAAGTAGTCTGGTCCCTTTTTCGTTTGTGGAAATCTTCCAGGCTACGTCGCTCATTTTCCAGGGTAATGGCCTTATCCACCAGTGTTTTAAAATCTGGAAAGGTATGCACAACTAGCTGGCACTTAAGGGCGGGTGCCAGGCCTTCCAAGAAATTTTCCATCTTCTTGCTCTCGGTCATGCGTTCTTCATTGGCGTAGCGAGACAGCAGAGTGAATTGGCTGTTGTATTCTGACACTGTCATGGCCCTTTGCTTGAGTTCATCAAATTCTTTCTTCTTGATTTTCATGACGCTCTTAGGAATATGTGCCCCACGAAAACCTTCTTTGAAATTTTCCCAGGTGATTTCATTTTCGTTGGGGTGCATGTGCAGGAAGTTTTCCCACCATGATGCAGCTGCTCCCGTGAGATAGTGTGGTGCATACAATACTTTTTCACAGTCTGAACACTGTGCGATAATTAATTTTCTCTCCATGTCCCGAAGCCAGTCATCGGCCTCAAGAGGCTTGTCAGTATGAGAAAATGTTGGAGGACGCGTCTTTTGTAACTCAGATAATTTGGATTGCGGTTGATACTGACCACGGTTACTTCCCATATTGATGAATTGGTTCATCATTTCCTGGTGTTGCTGCTGACTCTATTCATACAAACGACAAACTTGTGTAAACGCTGTTTCATTGTCCTGTTGACTCGTCTGTCCCTGAGTGAAATTTTGGTTCTGCGGTGTGCCACAATTTTCTTCTGGCTGAGTTGGCATGGAGCGCGTCCAAGGACGAGACATCTTTCACTCTGGGGATATATTTTGTGAACTCGTAAGATAAGAAAGAGAGTCGCAAAAGTCAATGAAATCACACACAAAGAACATTTTAAAACTCCAGGATATTTTTGGAAACACACGATTTCACGCGGAGAAGGACTAGTGCATATCTTACACGCGGGCATAATTTTACATTACATCACTCAGGATACGCGTACATAATCCTGACATGTTATTTAAACTAGTGCACTCCTCCAGATCCTACATGATGCGCAAACAGGCTACTTCTCACAACCTATGTACATATAAACATATTACACAAGTCGATACATCGCATGGCGTCTATGCGTACTTAGTCGGAGATGGTGAGGATCTCCCTTGGCCTGCCGAGGGTGAGACGCAGAGACGCTGGGGAATCAACCTCCTCCTCGCTAATAGGTTCCAGATGAGAAACGTTGTGCTGAGCTGATGGAGCAGGTGCCGTAGGCGGAATAACACGAATACGAGTGGGTGGAATAGGTGGAGTAGCACGTATGGGAGTGGGTGCAACAAGTGGTGCAGAGTGGACGGGAGTGGGTGCAATAGCCTGGTTAAACTCCTCTGTGGTAGGCAGACTACGAGCAGAGGCGAGTATGGTAGGTGAGTGAGAGGCTGCGGATGACACAAAAGTCAATGGTGGAGCGGTGTGCAGGAGTTCCCTCCTGTTAGCAACATAGCCATGAACTGAGTCCATGCGTGCAGCTATGAGGTCATCCACCATGCAGTCGAATGCTGCCTCCAGGGCTCGGAGGTACTCGACAAGCATCTCAAAGGCTTCATCTCTCTCTCCTCTGGGGCAAGAGAGAGAGTAGTGACAGGTGTAAGGCACATGGCATGGAAGGTAGCGGTAGCGACGGGTCTTCATTGCAGGAAGAACATCCCTAAGACGGACTATCGTCTCGCAGGCAGGCATCTGCATAGCATGCCTTTCTGTAGGCATGGCTCTCCCCACGAATCGGAGGCGGTGTATTTCAGCATGGCCTCCCCTGAACTGCACCGCGGCCTGGTGCATAGTCAGACTGTCGTTGATCTTGTGTGGATAAAGCGTGAAGACCGGGCGCACGGATGGCCCCATCGCGACCTGAACGATGAAGGAGAGGAGTTTGACGAACCCCTCAGGCACGTTGGCGAACATTTGAGACTCGCAGTCGTTGCCGGCCATCTACAAAAGTAGGCAAAAATTCTGAGTGATCAAATCATAAATTTTATGCTGACTGTCAGAAAAATGACTACATTTGTAAAAACATGAATAACTCTATCATGCCAATAACCAATTAGCGATTGCACCTAGTGGCTTCCTACAGTCAGCCTGGCTCTGGTTACCAAGTCTGTCACGACCGGCTTTTCAATGAAATGTTTATTGATAAAACCGATCTTTTAAACCCAGTATAGGAAAAGTCATCCTTTCTGGTAGACAAAAGCTTGATAAACAGAGAACCAGTAGCATCGAATATATTACAGGGTTGAGCTGAGGCTGCTCAACAATTTATTACAAACTCACCAATATCTTACATATGGGCGGTTATGACACAGGGGTGTGGTGGCATGCTACTAGCTCGAGGAAAAGTGGTGGTGGATAACTTGACTTCTACTGGCAGCTCATGGAGCGTCGAGGTGAGGCTCGATGAATTTATTTCGGGGTTGCGAAAGCAGATAATACAATGACCAAGACAGGATCGCACGAGACTGACTGGGACTCCTCTAGGCGTCGGACTCGCTATCAAACTCTTCATCCATGAGATCGCCTTCATCAACATCTCGCCAAATCAACAAGCTAGGTGAGTACTTGAAAGTACTCGCAAGACAGTTCGGACAAAAGATATAATCAATGAATGCATGAATGCGTCATGAACAAAGGATGATGCTCATATAACAACGGCAATATTGCAGGACTTGATAAATAAAATAAATAACTGAAAACCGATCGGGTGTCTGGAGCGACGCCTCGAAAGGTAAACAAATAAAATGCGTGCCGCAGTCGGGCGTCTAAGCGACACCACATAAAGGGCTTAAAAGAAATGCCGCAGTCGGTCATCTTAGTGACACCACATAAAGGGCTTTAAAAGAAATGCCACAGTCGGACGTCTGGGCGACATCACATAAAGGGCTTTAAAAGAAATGCCACAGTCGGACGTCTGGGCGACATCACATAAAGGGCTTTAAAAGAAATGCCAC
>NC_041393.1:238209986-238259382 GCF_002162155.2 Triticum dicoccoides
TAGGCAACATCACATAAAGGGCTTTAAAGAAATGCCACAGTCGGACGTCTAGGCGACATCACATAAAGGGCTTTAAAGAAATGCCATAGTCGGACGTCTAGGCGACATCACATAAAGGGCTTTAAAAGAAATGCCACAGTCGGACGTCTGGGCGACATCACATAAAGGGCTTTAAAAGAAATGCCACAGTCGGACGTCTGGGCGACATCACATAAAGGGCTTTAAAAGAAACGCCACAGTCGGACGTCTGAGCGACATCACAGACATGGGCTATAACAAAAGTAAATAACAGGTCTGCCACCGTCGGACGTTTGAGCGACATCGCAGACATGGCTTGTAATAAATGTAAATAACAAGATTAGTCCATCCACAAGAATAATCTTTTAACCGGATTTATCACACATAAATCCCACTGGAGTTTTGTCACTGAGGCTGATACCTGACAAGATAAGATGAATATAGTACTTGAACAAAGTACAAGATAATTGAAAGATTTAGGACTCTGCAGAGTTTGGATGAACTAACCACAGCCAACGGATTTCCATAGTCACGAAGGATTAGTTCCGTTCATGGTATTTCAGTAGAAACACATTTAACTAGTACACACCCATTTCACCTCACGATGCCAGGAATCACCCTGGACAACGTCCAAGAAAAACTTTGAGATGGGGAGGCCACAACCTCGAATAGCATGGGATCAAATTTCTATACGCGCGCTCTAAGGGGTGCCCCCCTCTCGGTCCCAACCGGAAACACCCATGCCCCCTGACCGGATGACGGGCTTTAATCCAGGGCCATGGAACCCTCACCCCGGCCTCTCTATTTGGTGTGTACCAGGAAAACGATTTGCAACTTACTATGCCATATTCCTTTCGGAAAACATGTGACAGTAGGAAGGAATGAATGGAAATGTGATTTGTTTCACGATGACACGGAAGAAAAATAATCTGGCATAAGACTGGCATGTCACAACACTGCCATCTTACCCATCCTCATGCCAACACATGGCTATGCAAACATGTATCCAACAACATAATGCTTACTTTCCGATTATGTGCATGTAACATAACATTTAAAGTGATGTTCCTAAACATGCCATGACCATACTACAATGCAAACATGCAACAGCACTCATCATATCAAGAGTTCAAACATGCTTGCCTGGTTCGGAGTAGTCGGAGTCTAACTGTGCGAAGTGTGCAGCTCCGTCACCTCCTCCGGTATCTACGGTATAAGAAAAATACGTACGCAACATAAATACTGTGAGTGTACATAAAAGTGTTCCAAATATTTTTCAAAATAAATATGATAAAAAACTATACAAAAATTTGAAGAGGACTGAAAAAGAATCACCCAAAAATTCCCTTCTGTTAAAAAGTTATAAGGGTTTTAACCCAAGGACCCATCTGTAATGAAACAAAAAACTTCCAGGGGGCTTTGCAGAAAAATCCAGAAAAACGGTTCAGAGTGAAAGTGTATTTGTCAGAGTATGCTTTCAGTAACTGATTCAAAAAAACAAAGGAGAGGCTGACGGGCGGGTCCCACCCGTCAGGTTTGAAATTTCAAACGAGGGAGTCGGGGCTCGTCGGCGCCCGAGAGCCGCGGTGGTCGCCGGCGGCGATCCACGATGAGGCAGGGAGATCGGAGAGTACCTCCGTGTTCAGGGCGCCATTCCGCGTCTGTGGGAGGTGGTGGTGGTCGCCGGTGAGTACCACGTTGGCGGCGACGCTTGCTCCGGCGGATGGCGATTCGGGCGGTCGTGGAACTCGTCGGAGAGAGCTGCGGAGGTGGAATTGAGGAGGGGGTTAGACTCGCGATAACATGAGAAGGTATCTGACGAGGTTAGGGCGCCGGAGATGACCTCACCGGAGTGAACGATGCCGGAGCCCGAGGCGGACGGAGGTGGCCGGAGTCGAGGAGGAAATGCCCCTCGATGCTCGTTCAGTGGCTGGGCGGGGTCTGGTGAGGTGGTGGAGTCGTGCGGGGGCGAGAGCAAGCTCGGGGTGCTATATATAGCCGCCCCGAGGCGGTTGCCGAGAACGGGGTTCTCCGGCGAGGTGATTACGGCGGCGCTGCGGTTGCACGGGCGGGTTCAGAGGTTGAGCGTCATCGTTGGTGTCTCCTGGTTCCGTTTAGGTGCTAACCACGTTGGGATTTGGTTGCTTAGGGGAAGCTCGACGGAACGGGGCGGTGCGGGCCTGTCGGCGACAGGGAGCACGCTCTGTGCGTGCCGCGCCACAACGACGGTGCTGCATGCGTGCGCTCGCGAGGAAATGGCCACGCGGAGCCACCAGGGGGTTTGGGCGGCACCGAACGGCGTTATGCCGCCGTTTTGCTCCCTATCGGCCGCTACGGTGATTCGGCCGCCGCAAAGCACGCCGGCGCAGGCGGGCCAGGGCACCACCAACGCCAGGAAGGCGCCAAGCGCGCGTGTGAGGCTCCGGACAAGCAAGCTAGGCCGTGAGCAACGTGCCAAGTGCACTATGAGCATGTGACTGAATTCTGACGAAAATCGACACTGAAACTCTGAACTTAACTGAAGATGAACAGAAACAGTGCATGCAGGGTGTTCGACAGAATGATCTAGGCATGTAGGGATTTTTCCCTGAGCTGGTTTTTGGTGGAGGGGTCTCTCATTGCATCTAGAGGCTGCATGAATATTTGTGGAATTTTTGGAGAGGTGTAGATATGAATTTCACCAAATTTGGCAAATATGGTCCAAACTTGCAGTGAGTGAAATTTGAAATATTTGAACAGGAGAAGAGTGGATCAAGATGGTTCTGGGTTGTGGGTACAAAGGACTATCCAGGGGTGTTGAGTTGAGGTCAAAAGTCTAAAGCATTAGGGTACTTGCTTTGCAATCCACCCAGGCTCAAAAGAAAAGACAGAATTATTTTGGGAGGAGAAATAGTTGGAATAAAATCCAAAAAATGATTTCATTAGTTTGGACAGAATGTTTGGATTGTACCAAAGTGGGAGGAGGGGTTTTTGGGAAAATTTCACCATAGGAGGCATGGTAAAATTTAGAAGGGATCAAAACCAAATTGAAAGCCCAAAAACTAAGAGGGTTTTCTTTTTAAAAGAAACTAAATCCAAGAAAAGGATTTTTGAGAGGGCAAAATTAGAAGATGGTTTTTAGGAAGGGTTTAAGTGACCTTCTTTCAAACCAAGCAAGGCTCTTCTGAAAACAAAATCACAAATTTTTTGGAGTGTCACAATACCTCAGTGTCGCACCCGGACTTCGGAAAAGGAGTCCCTGGCGGCGTCTCGCTCGCCACCGCATTCGAGCTCAACGAATCCTCCGATGAGGATTGTCCGGCGGGAGACCTTGTCGGGCTGTATGAGGTGTGGCGACAGTTAAAATTACTATACCCAAAGAACCCTGGATACATAGGCGTATTCGGATTTCGGTTACTTACGATTTTCCGAGGGGCTGGGCCTTGGGATCCCACTCCGGGCTGTTATCGATGGCCGGGGTGGATGCCTCTGGAGGGGAACCTCGCCCTCTCTTCGGCGACTCGGCCTCCAGGGACGGGGAAGCCGCACGCTTCTTCCTACCTGTAGAGCAAGGCTCGTCCTCCTCTGCCTCCTCCTCTTCGTCTTCAGAAGAAGGAGCGTCGCCGGAGCCTTTAGATTTGGCATCTGAAGCCCTGCGACAACGGAGGCCCCTCCAGATCTTCTTGACCTCCTTGGAGGCCTCCTTCTTTGGCGCCTTGTAAGGCGCAGGGACGAACATCTTCGTAAGAAGAGGTCCGGCCGGTTCCTCCGGCAGCGGGGCCGGATATTGTATCCCCTCCACCCTTTTTACCCATCCCTAAAGCCACAATGTAGCACGGTCAAAACGTCCCCCTCATGATATGCCAGTTGAAGCCTGGAGGGACAGGGCGTGGTTATAACTTACCGGCCTTGCAGAATGGGATGATTGATACCCCCGGTCCTCGGAAGAGTCCGGCCATGATTTGCTGGACTTAAAGAGCACCTTCCAGATATCCTCGTGGGAGAAATCATAGAGCTCCTGGAGGGTTTGGTGCTCGGTTGGGTCGAATTCCCATAAAGTACAGGCTCGACGCTGGCAAGGGAGAACCAAGAAGACTAGCACCACCTGGACCATGTCAACGAGCTTGACGTCCTTGTCGACCATATTCCAAACACGCGTCAGGAGCAGGGACAGCTCATCAAGCAAGCACCAATTCGGGCCCTTCTTGGGCCAGGAGGTCAGCCGCAGTGGAGCTCCGGACCTAAACTCGGGAGCTGCTGCCCATTTTTTGCCGCGTGGTTCAGTGATATAAAACCACTGCTGCTGCCACTCCTTGACGGAGTCATTAAAAGTGCCCTTCGGCCAAACAACCTTGGGCATCTTGCTCACCATGGCGCCACCGCACTCGGTGTGCTCGCCACTCACCACCTTGGGCTTCACATTGAAAATCTTCAACCACAGGCCGAAGTGAGGCGAAATCCGGAGGAAGGCCTTGCACACGACGATGAACGTCGAGATATTGAGAAAAGAGTTGGGGGAAAGATCGTGAAAGTCAATCCCGTAGTAATACATGACTCCCCGAACGAATGGCTGGAGGGGAAACCCGAGCCCGCGGACGAAATGGGGAAGGAACACGACTCTCTCGTGGGGCTCCGGAGTAGGGACGACCTGTCCCGCCGATGGGAGACGGTGGCCAATCTTCTTGGCCAAATACCCGGCTTCTCGGAGTCTCTTGATATCCCTCTCCCGGACGGTAGAGGCCATCCATTTGCCTCCTGCTCCAGATCCGGACATCTTGGAAAAACCTCTCTTCGATGGAGAAGAAGAGCGCTTGGGCATTGGGGCTCGAGCAGAGGGGAGCGAGTTAGCGGAAGGAGAAGGCGTGGGTAAAAGAGGAAGATACCCTATCTCTTTATAAGAGAAGGTAAACACCTTTTTGCGCCTCCCCACTTACCTGGTGGAACCCGCTAGTCTCCCACTCTCCACGATTAGCGGTACGGTTGGATTACCCATACTTGTATTGATGAGAATCCCGTGATGAAGGGACACGATCTTCGCTTCGACAAGACGTGTCAAGGAAACCGCCTCGCAATACGCATTGTGGCTGGTTGTGAAAAATGGTTTGAATAATGACCTAGCTCTAGTGGCATGTCACGTCGTCTAAAAATTGTCAGCTGAAGTATCATTCTCTCTATGGTGGTATGTGAGGATCATTTTGCAGATCCAGACACGACCTACGTATTCGATGATAACCTTGGAGTATTCGGAGGAGGAACCCGCCTTGCAATGCCGAAGACAAAACTGCACGCCGAACTAATCGTCATTGAAGCCTGGTTCAGGGGCTACTGAGGGAGTCCTAGATATGGGGGTATCCGGACAGCCGGACTGTATTCATCGTCCGGACAACAGAAGCGTCAAGATACAAGACTCAAGACTTCGGCTCGTGTCCGGATGGGACTCTCCTTTGCGTGGAAGACAAGCTTGGCGATCCGGATATTATGTTTCCTTCCTTGTAACCGTCTCCATGTAAACCCTAGCTCTCCGGTGTCTATATAAACCGGAGAGGATGATCCTTAGAAGGACGATCACATTAACAATCATACCATCATAGGCTAGCTCTTAGGGTTTAGCCTCTACGATATCGTGGTAGATCTACTCTTGTATTCCACATATCATCAATATTAATCAAGCAGGAAGTAGGGTATTACCTCCATCGAGAGGGCCCGAACCTGGGTAAACATTGTGTCCCTTGCTTCCTGTTACCATCAGCGTAGGACGCACAGGTCTGGAGGTCGGAGGGGCTTGAATGGATGGCCGGGGGGCGGTGCCAAGCACGGCGGCGTGGTGAGGTTGAGGGGAGGGTGCAGGCAGGGGAGGAATACTGGGCCGGTGGTCGCTGGCGTTTCGAGGAAGATCGTCAGCACTAAATGGCTGGAGGCAGATGAAGGCGATCTGCCCGTTCTTTGTACATTGGACAATGCAGAAACAATGGACTGACCTATTTGTTTTCACTCGACTGTTATTTTCATAGAATCTTGTAGTAATTTAGTATGCCATGCATGTTGTAGAGCTATCATATGTCTGTCGTCATTTATTTCTCACCGACCTGCTATCTGCTACCTTTACACTGTACTAATTGTGCACACACTTCACCCATACTCACTCTATTGTTTTTTTATGCATGGGTATTTCAGACTCTGATGCAGTGTTGATGAATGTAGAAAAGAAAAGATAGAAGTCGCTCCAGTGTAATTTGAAGAGAAGCACTAAGCGTTTCAGCGCTCTAAAGGGTGCAGTGTCAGCAGTTGGAGACAGTAAACGTAGCTCTGTAGTTGATGATCTCAATTTCCACACACAACCATCCAAGATGCTTGCTTTAACTTTGTGCTGTCAAATGCAGTTGCATGTTGCATATGGTGTCTAGCTTGTATTGCTTCCAATTTGGTTTAATTGCATCTGCTTACTTTACACATTATACCTTTGATAATGACATGCCTTCCTGTTTTTGATACATATTACATATGTCTATTAACCATGTTCGTACATCAAACTAATGCTCTTTTGTATCCCTCATCAATCACTTATGGTGAGACAGTCACCCCAGTGGGTTACTGTGAGACGCCCTACTCGTTTAAAGAGTGTAGTGTCATCCTCCCCACATGATTCTCAAGAAACAGCAAGGCTAAATGAAGATAGCCAACGTAGCTCTCTAGTTTATGACCGCAATTCCCCCACACCACCATCGTAGGTGCTTGCTCTTACTTAGTAGTGTGATATGTGGTTGCATGTTGCATATGGTGTTTACCTTGTAATGCTTCTAATTAGGGTAAATTGCATCTGCTTAGTTAACACATTATACATGTGAATATGACATGCCTTCCTGTTTTTGGTACATACTACGTCTTTCTATTAACCATGTTCTTACATCAAACTACTTTTCTTGTGTATCCCTCATCAATCACTTCTGACGATACACCTTCAAGTTGACAGTGTAATATTGGTTGCATCTTGCATATCATTTCAAACATGTATTGCCTCTAATTTGTTGAAGTGCCAGTTATAATGAGACACATCTAACTTGGTAGAGTGATTTTGGTTAGATCTTTCATATGGTGTCTAGATTGCATTGCTTCCAATTTGTTGAAATGCCTTCTGCTTAGCGTTTTTCATACATATTCCATCCTCCTACAATGTGGTTGCCCTACATAAAAGTTGTGTTCGTCAGTATCATGCATCAACGAATTTGGAAGTGCGAATTTCATTCCTTTTTCTTGTGTGTTTACTTGACAAGGCAAAATCTGAAAGGACGAAGGCACGAAATGATGGTGGTCCTCTGGAGCGACCGAAACAAATGATCTCTGCAGATCCTCGTGCTACTCGTACTGCAGTGCAAGTTCGAAATCTCATCTCCCCTACTCCACAACCCAAGGTGCTTGCTCTAACATGGCAGTGTGATATGTGGTTGCATGTTGCATATGGTGCCTAGCTTGTATTGCTCCTAATTTGTTAAATTGCATCTCCTTAGCTTACACATTATACATGTGAATATGACACGCCTTCCTGTTTTTGGTACATACTACATCTGCCTATCACACCATGTTCTTACATTAAATTACTGTTCTTGTGTATCCTGCATCTATCGCTTATGATGAGACAGTCACGCCCGTGGGTTAGTATGAAATGCGCTACTCTTATAAAGAATGCAGTTTCATCCTCTCCACATGATTCTCAAGAAACAACAAGCCTAAATGAAGATATTGAACATAGCTATGTACTTGAAGACCGCACTTCCCCTACACCACCATCACAGGTGCTTGCTCTAACTTCGCAATGTGATATGAGGTTGCATGTTGCATACGGTGTCTAGCTTGTAGTACTTCTAATTAGGGTAAATTGCATCTGCTTAGTTTACACATTATACCTGTGAATATGACATGCCTTCCTATTTTTGGTACACACTACATCTATGTGTTAACCTTGTTCTTACATGAAACTACCTCTCTTCTGTATCCTGCATCAATCACTTACGATGAGTCACCTTTATTCGTTGCATATTGCATATTATTTCTAGCCTGTTTCCATGTATTGCTTCTAATTTGGTCAAATACATTAGTTAGGGCACCCTTTTAATTTGGCAGAGTGATATTGGTTTCATATTTCATATGGTTTCTAGCTTGCATTGATTCTAACAAGTTCAAACAGCTTGTGCTTAGTTTACACTTTATACCTCATACATGTCAATATGTCACGCCGTCCTGTTTTTCATACATATTCCATCCACCTAACATGCGGCTGCCTTACATGAAAGTAGTGTTCGTCAATATCATGCATAAGTGAGTTCTGAAGAGCAAATTTTATTCCTTTTTCTTGTGGGTTTGACTTGACAAGGCAAAATCAAGAAAGAGGAAGGAAAAGAGTAAGGAAGGCAATGATGGCGTTCCTCTGCAGCAACATAAACGGAGCATCTCTACTGATTCTCCTTGTACTGCTAGTGCATTACAAGGTCCAAGTCTCCGCTCCCCTACTCCACCATCCAAGGTGCTTGCTCTAACTTGGCAGTGTGATATCTGGTTGCATGTTGCATATGGTGTCTAGCTTGTATTGCTCCTAATTAGTGTAAACTGCATCTGCTTAGCTTACACATGATACGTGTGAATATGGCATGCTTTCCTATTTTTGGTACATACTATATCTGTCTATCACACCATGTTCTTACATGAAACTACTCTTCTTGTGTATCCTGCATTAGTCACTTATGATGGGACACCTTTAAGTTGGTAGTGTGATATTGGTTTGCGTCTTGAATATGATTTCTAGCATGTATTGCTTCTAGTTTGATGAACGCCACCTATGACGAGACAATTTTAACTTGGCATAGTGATATTGATTGCACCTTCCGTATGGTGTCTAGCTTGTAGTGCTTCTAATTTGTTGAAATGCCTTCTACTTAGTTACCACATCATAGGTGTGAATATGTCAAGCCATCCAGTTTTTCATACATATTCCATCCTCGTATCATGACTTTGCCTTTCATCAGAGCGAATTATATTCCTTTTCTTGTCGGTTTGACCTCACAATGCAAAATCACTAAAGCTAAAGGAAATTGGCAAGGCATTGGATGATGGTGGTCCTACCGAGCAACTGAAATGGAGCTTCTCTACAGATTCTACTCCTCCATCCTCCCAACAAGATTCGCAAGACAATGCAAGGCTAGACAGTCAACGTAGTTGTGTAGATGATGAGCACATCTCCCCTACTCCACCATCACATGTGCTTGCTCTAACTTGGCACTATTATATGTGGTTGCATGTTGCGTATGATGTCTAGCTTGTATTGCTTCTAACTTTGTTGAATTGCATCTGCTTACTTTACACATAATGCCTATGAATATGACATGTGTTCCTATTTCTAGAACATACTATATCTGATCACACCATGTTCTTACATCATACTACTGTTCTTGCATATCCCGCACCAGTCACTAATGATAAGGCACCTTTAAGTTGTCACTGTGATATTGGTGTGTCTTGCATATGATTTCTAGCATGTACTACATCTAATTTGTTGAAACGCCATACAGTTTGAACTTGGCAGAGTGATATTGGTTGCATCTTTCATATGGTGTCTAGCTTGCAGTGCTTCTAATTTGTTGAAATGCCTTCTTCTTAGTTACCACATAATAGGTGTTAATATGTCATGCCATCCTATTTTTCATACATATTCCATCCTCGCATCATGTATTTGCCTTTCATCCAAGTAGTGTTCGTCAGTATCATGCATGAATGAGTTATGAAGAGCGAATTTTATTCCTTTTTCTTATCGATTTGACATCACAATGCAAAATCATTACAGCTGAAGGAAATTAGTCCGGCAGTGGATGATGGTGGTCCTTCGGAGCAACTCAAATAGTGGGTGTCTATAGATTCTACTCCGCCATCCTCCCAACAAGATTCGCAAGACAACACAAGGCTGGACAGTCAACGTAACTGTGTAGATGATGAGCACATCTCCCCTACTCCACCATCACAGGTGCTTTCTCTAACTTGGCACTATTATATGTGGTTGCATGTTGCGTATGATGTCTAGCTTGTATGGATTCTAACTTTGTTGAATTGCATCTGCTTACTTTACACATAATTCCTGTGAATATGACACGTGTTCCTGTTTATAGAACATACGTGTACATGACGAGCACATCTCCCCAACTCCACCATCACAGGTGCTTGCTCTAACTTGGAACTATTATATGTGGTTACGTTTTCTGTATGATGTCTAGTTTGTATTGCTTCTTATTATGTTGAATTGCATCTGCGTAGCTTACAACTTATACCTGCAACGATCACTTACCCATAAGACACATTTAAGTTGGGACTGTGATGTAGGTTGCATCTTGCATTGTCTTCTAGCTTGTATTGCTTCTAATTTCTTGAAATGGCACTTACGACGAGACACTTTTTACCTGATAGAGTGATATTGGTTGCATGTTCATATGGTGCCTAGCTTTCATTTCTTCTAATTTTGTTAAAATGCCTTCCGCTTACTGTTTTTTCATACATATTCCATCCTCCTATCGTACGTGTGAATATGAAATGTTGTCTTTTTTTGTATATATTCTATCCTCCTATCCTGCGCTTGCCTTACATCAAAGTAGTGTTCATCTATATCCTGCATCAACCAGTTATGCAGAGCTAATTTTATTCATCTTCTTGTGGTTTTGACTTCATAAGGCAATATCAAAAAATAGGAAGGAAAAGAGTAAGTTAGGGGATGTTGGTGGTCCTCCACACCGACGCAGACAGAGACTCTCTAGATTTGCCACTACTACTGCTAATGAAGTTGAAGTCCCAAGTCTACATGATGAGTTCATCTCCCGTACTCCACCATCGCAGGTGCTTGCTCTAAGTTGACAGTGTGATAATTGGTTTCATGTTGCATATGCTATCTAGCCTGTATTTCTTCTATTTTGATTAAATTGCACATGCTGAGTTTATACGTGCATGTGCATATGACATGGCTTTCTGTGTCTAGAATACACTGCATCTATTTATCATACCATGTTCTTACATCAAAGTACTGCTGTTGTGTATCCCGCATCAGTCACTCATGATTGGACGCTTTTAACATGGCAGTTCGATAGTGGTTGCATCTTGCATTGATTTCTACATTGTACTGCTTCTAATTTTTCGAATTTCCACTTATGACAAGACACTTTTTACTTGGCAGAGTAATATTGGTTGCATCTTTCATATGGTGTCTAGCTTGCATTACTTCTATTTTCTTGAAAATCCTTTTGCTTAGTTTACACATCGTAGCTGTGTATATGTCACGCCGTCCTATTTTTCTTACATATTCCATCCTCATACGGTTGTCTTACATCAAAGTATTGCTTGTCTGTATCATGTATCAATGAGTTCTGAAGAGCGATTTTATTCTTTTGTGTTGTGGGTACGGCTTGACATGGCAAAGTCAAAAAAGAGCAAGGAAAATAATATAGTAGCGAGTGGTGTTACTCGTCGGGTGAAACGGAAGATCTGTTGTTGAGATTCTGCTGGTACTTATAGTGCAGTAGAAGGTCCAAGTCCACTGGCTAAATCTACAAACACAGTATCACCTACTCCACCAGCTGCATCATCCGCTTCAACTGTACCAACATCTCAATGATTTACTCGTTCGTTTGCTGCGGAACAGGCCAGTTCCCAAGCTGCCTTCACACCTAACACTACTTTCGAAGCACTGCTGACACAACAGGACTTGCCAAGATCAGATGAACCTCATGGAAATCAACACCAAGACGGTACCTGACCAAGTCAACTTGCAGTTGCATGCTCCTTTATATGTACTCTCATAGTTTGATGTACACTAACACTTTCCATATTTGTTGTTGAACTAGCACCATGGCACAAGCGGAAACAGACATCAGGGATAATGCTTGACAGATTACCAAAATCTAAAGGAGGAAGAATGGAGATCCATTTTGAGGCAGGTTTAAAAAGGCCACGTGATGCTACAGAGTCAGCCAAGTTAGTATCAGAGGCAGCCGTTGCCGTTAGGTGTCATGCACGTATCCTCCCAATATGGATCAAGTACAGGAATGAGAAAGACAATACCTGATACGTCTCCAACTTATCTATAATTTTTGATTGTTCCATGCTATTATATTATCTGTTTTGGATGTTTAATGGGCTTTACTATATACTTTAAAATTATTTTTCGGACTAACCTATTAATCGGATGCCCAGTCCAAATTGCTGTTTTTTTGCCTATTTCAGTGTTTCGCAGAAAAGGAATATCAAACGGAGTCCAAACGGAATGAAACCTTCGGGAGAGTTATTTTTGGAACAAACGCAATCCAGGAGACTTGGAGTAGACGTCAGGGAATCAACGAGGTGGCCACAAGGGTCCAGGGCGCACCCTACCCCCTGGGCGCGCCCTCCACCCTCATGGGCCCCACATGGCTCCCCTGACCGACTTCTTTCGCCTATATATATCCATATACCCTGAAAACATCGGGGAGCACCATAGATCGGGAGTCCCGCCGCTGCAAGCCTCTGTAGCCACCAAAAACCTCTCGGGAGCCCGTTCCGGCACCCTGCCGGAGGGGGGATCCCTCACCGGTGGCCATCTTCATCATCCCGATGCTCTCCATGACGAGGAGGGAGTAGTTCTCCCTCGGGGCTGAGGGTATGTACCAGTAGCTATGTGTTTGATCTGTCTCTCTCTTCTCTCTCTCTCTCTCTCTCTCTCTCTCTCTCTCTCTCTCTCTCGTGTTCTTGATTCGGCACGATCTTCATGTACCGCGAGCTTTGCTATTATAGTTGGATCTTATGATGTTTCTCCCGCTCTGCTCTCTTGTAATGGATTGAGTTTTCCCTTTGAAGTTATCTTATCGGATTGAGTCTTTAAGGATTTGAGAAAACTTGATGTATGTCTTGCATGTGCTTATCTGTGGTGACAATGGGATATCACGTGATCTACTTGATGTATGTTTTGGTAATTAAGTTGCGGGTTCAGTGACCTTGTGAACTTATGCATAGGGGTTGGCACACGTTTTCGTCTTGACTCTCCGGTAGAAACTTTGGCGCACTTTTTGAAGTACTTTGTGTTGGTTTGAATAGATGAATCTGAGATTGTGTGATGCATATCATATAATCATACCCACGGATACTTGAGGTGACTTTGGAGTATCTAGGTGACATTAGGATTTTGGTTGTTTGTGTCTTAAGGTGTTATTCTAGTACGAACTCTAGGATAGATTGAACGGAAAGAATAGCTTCGTGTTATTTTACTACGGACTCTTGAATAGATCGATCAGAAAGAATAACTTTGAGGTGGTTTTGTACCCTACAATAATCTCTTCATTTGTTCTCCGCTATTAGTGACTTTGGAGTGACTCTTTGTTGCATGTTGAGGGATTGTTATATGATCTAATTATGTTATCCTTGTTGAGAGAACGTGCACTAGTGAAAGTATGAACCCTAGGCCTTGTTTCCTAGCATTGCACTACCGTTTACGCTCACTTTTACCACTTGTTACCTTGCTGTTTTTATATTTTCAGATTACAAATACTCATATCTACCATCCATATTGCACTTGTATCACCATCTCTTCGCCGAATTAGTGCACCTATACAATTTACCATTGTATTGGGTGTGTTGGGGACACAAGAGACTCTTTGTTATTTGGTTGCAGGGTTGTTTGAGAGAGACCATCTTCATCCTACGCCTCCCACGGATTGATAAACCTTAGGTCATCCACTTGAGGGAAATTTGCTACTGTCCTACAAACCTCTGCACTTGGAGGCCCAACAACGTCTACAAGAAGAAGGTTGTGTAGTAGACATCAATACCCAGTTTAACACCTTCCTTGACCATTTATCCATAAGTAATGTTATTCATCGCAATTAGTAATATTGTCTTGCTCTGTCCCATACTTTCTAGCTTCCTCCTAATAAGACTCACATTCTTTTTTCAACAAATGAGGTTCAAGTTGGATCCAAAAGATAATGCAACTAAACAAGCATGCACTCATGTTTTTCAGTCTGCTCTATGACAGTATCGGTACCACCTTAGAAAATCTCACTTTGAAGGCAAGGCTAACAACGAAATCACCCAAACATCTCCAGTGGAATATATTACAGATGAAGACTGGACAACCCTCGTTAAACACTGGTCTGATCCAAATTATCAGGTAGGCTATATGTATTTGATCAGACCACATATTGAACTTGTATTTATGTATGTGCCTTACAAGTGTATCTTCTTCTAGGCTAACTGTTTGAAGAACAAGACCAACCGTTCTAAAGTGAAATTCCAACCGACAACAAGATCTCGTAGCTATATTGCACACTGTGAGGCTCTTGTAAATAGCTGCTACTTCCTTCTTTTTTCTGTGCCATATTATCATATCTATATTGACTTGTTCCAAATACAGAGGAAAGCCTGTGCAGACCAAAAAAAAACCTGAACTGAATGTAGTGCAATTCTTCAAGGATTGCCACACCAGCAAGACGAAGGGCATGAGCACACCAGTTCAAGCCACTGTTGTAAGTCCTTACTCCTCCTGCCTTTGAAGTGATTGGTACTGTGATGTGTTCATTTAACTACTTGGTTTGCAGCCAATGTCAGTTACTCTGTTCACTTTTATACACAGTTGTCTTAACGTATCATTTCACCTTACATGGTTTGAAAGAGATGAAGGATATTCTTTTGGTCTTGATCTGTAATCTAGTTGTTATGTTCACGTGCGCACACAATGATACGCTGTTTGTTTTATATCTGTTTGCCCATGATATGAATGATATCATACTATGTTCATCCTACTTCAAACCATGTCTCGTTATCCTTAGATGTCAACGAATGTGAGGAAATATACAATACAATAGGCATGCTACATGGACATATGTTCCGAAAGTGATTTTATTATGTAGTTGGCACTACAATACATGCTAATGTATTACAGTAGTTCACCAAAATAAGTTATGTATAAACGTGTAACCTACTTTGTTTGTTTTTGTCTCATTAGTAACTTATCTGGTACACTAATCTACAAGTTCAAACTTTCAGGAAGCTATGGAACAAATGATTGAACAGCCACAACCACCTGAAGGTGACGAGGCTACCACAGGCACAATGTCACCTCTTGCTGCAGTGCGTCAGTATCTCTCCACTAATAGTGCAAAAAGCACCTTCCTGCATAATTCTGGGTTGGTTGTCAAGGTAACCTTGTCCAAATCGCCTACTGAACAAGATCTTACAGCTAGACAAAGTGATATATCTGTGCTCCAGACACAAGTCCAATCCCTAATGGATGTCATTTTGGAAACAAGAATAGTGGTTGACAAATGTTGTGAAGATATGAATGGTTTTGAAACCAGACTATCAGACATTCGCTTTGTTGCTCAAGAGCAATGGCGGAAAAAAGGTGAAGATCGTGTTGCTCCATCAAATTCTACAGCCTGAAACATTAGCACTCAGGTTAAACTTTATGCCAACAGGCGTTTTGTTGTATGGCTGGAATTTATTTTGTTGTGATACAACATTTATGATGCTGCCAAAGGCTGTAGTAATTACGATGTTATTTTTGTATAGTGTAGGTTTATATTAGTAATGCATTCGGCCGAAAGCTTCATAGGAGCCCAACATGCCAACATTCGTTGGGCCCATTCCAGTTGGGCTAAAACGATTATGGGCCGAAATTTGCATGTAGCCCACTAAAAATATCTGGGCCTAAATCAGCATAAGCTTTCATATTTTTCTGGTAGGCATGTGCCCATAGTGGGCCTTTAATAGGCCTAAACATAATTTGGGCCCTCAGTAACAATAGGCCGTTTACAAGTGTAAATATCTCAAGCCCATGAAAACATGGGCCTTTAATAGGCCGAAAGTGAGATTGGGCCCCGATAGTGCCAAATAACCCACTGGTCTTAGCAGGCCGACATGGTGGCCCATTTACGATGCGGATCTTTCACAGGCCGAAATTCAGACGGGCCGTAAATGCGCCGACCTAATACACGGGCCTTTAACAGGCCAGAAGTTCGGTCGGGCTAGATTAGCGTCATTTTTATATGGGTCGTTAATGGGCCTGATGTGACGTTGGGCCACATATGGCCCATGGATTTCGTCCGGCGTTAACAGGCCGAAAGTGGCCAGAATCTATAGTGGGCCTCTAACAGGCCGAATGTCAGACATGGCCGAATATGACCCAAATCCTTCACGGTCGTTTATGGTCCGAAAGTTTCAATGGCCCGTAAATGGGCCCAAATGAAGCAGGACCTTTAACAGGACAGAAATACACCAGGCTGTAATCCGGCCCAAATACTTAGTGGACTGTTAACAGGCCAGAAGTGATGATGACAAGTTTAGGACAGGCTATTGATGGGCCGATTTGACACTAGTCGTACGAGCCTTAACTGAGAATGTTGGGCCTTTAGCTGGGCCGGCCCATTATGGTCTGCAAAATCTTGTGGGCCTTTAGCTGGGCCGGCCCATTGTGGTCCGCTAAATCTTGTGGGCCTTTAGCTGGGCCGGCCCATTATGGTCTGCAAAATCTTGTGGGCCTTTAGCTGGGCCGGCCCATTATGGTCCGCTAAATCTTGTGGGCCTTTAGTTGGGCCGGCCCATTTAAACTTTATGGGCCACTTTTGGGCCTGTCCACATGTCAACATATCATAGGCCCATCTCGACCGTTGGATGAGTGACACATGTGCCAACGCGGAGGTTCCGTCAGCCAATGAGAATTTTACATGTGGAAAATCGGCATTGGTCGTGGCTATTAGCGGGTTATGGGATCCAAAACTGGACCCGACAGCTTAACGGTGCTTTACGGCGTCCCGTTATGGTGGATGCCACGTGTCGGTCACCCTTGACGAAAGCACTTCTATGACACGTGATTTATCATCATGGAAGTGGACATTTCTGTGATCATAATTTTGGTAATGTCATGGAACACTTCTACGACAGCACAGGTATGACTATCTTGATTCTGTCATAACATCATCATGGATGTACATGCATTACAAAAAACGCGACCTATTGTGACAAACACGTATCATCATGGAAGTGTATTTTTTTGTAGTGATGGAGTTGTTGAAGACGGGATGTCACACATCGAGCGTAGGTGATCCTCCAACTTGTGGATAATGCCCTTGAGTGCGGTGATATGCTCTTGCAACAAAATATTTTCATGTGTGAGATACTTATTTTGCATGCGAGCTAGCTCAATCATCTTGAAAGATTCAATTTCAGTAGGGGTGAGATGATTGTAGTGGGGTTGAAGGAAGCCTTCTTCTTCTACTGTCGGTACTTATTCCTCCACGGCCTTCTTGATCTTGTCACCTTCCTTGATTTCCCCAATTTCTTCTCGCTTCGTCTCTATCTTCATTAGCCAAGCATCGTCGCCCACGTTGTTGGAGGTGGGGGACGACATGATGCCTGACCTTGAGAAACTCTGGCAAAAAACTGCTGAAAACAAAAACAGAGGATTTTGTCGTGGTACGGTGGTCAAAACCTTCAGGAGATTATATAATGATTTTTTACTGACCAAAAGAAGTATTGTGCAAGAAAACGGAGTACGGAGGGCACACAAGGTGCCCACGAGGCAGGGGGGCACGCCCAGGGGGTAGGGCCCGCCCTCCACCCTCGTGGATGCCTTGTGTCCTTTCCAGGCTACTTTTTATTTTCCTATTTTCTTAAATATTCCAAAACGGATAAAAATTGCTATCAGAACTGTTTTGAAGTCGGTTTACTTACCGTACCACATACCTATTCCTTTTCGGAGTCTGAAACGTTCTGGAAAGTGCTCCTTATGTACTCCTCCGGGGTTACGGTGTCAATAACATTGGTTTCATTTATGGGATCACCTGAGATATAATGTTTGATTCTTTGACTGTTTAGCACCTTTGGATTCGTGCCTTCGAAGTTGTTGATTTTTATGGCACCGGAACGATAGACCTCCTTGATAACGTAAGGACCTTCCCATTTAGAGAAAAGTTTTCTTGCAAAAAATCTTAAATGAGAGTTGTATAGCAAAACATAATCACCTACACTAAACTCACGCTTTTGTATCCTTTTGTCATGCCATCTTTTAACTTTTTCTTTAAACGGTTTGGCATTCTCATAGGCCTGGGTTCTCTATTCATCAAGTGAGCTAATGTCAAATAGCCTCTTCTCATCGACAAGTTTGAAATCATAATTGAGCTCTTTAATAGCCCAATATTCCTTATGTTCTAGTCCGAGAGGTAAGTGACATGCTTTTCTATAAACCATTTTATACGGAGACACACCCATAGGATTTTTATATGTAGTTCTATAGGCCCATAATGCATCATCAAGTTTCTTGGACCAATTCTTTTTAGATCTATTAACAGTCTTTTGCAAAAATAATTTATGCTCTCTATAACTCAGTTCTACCTGACCGCTAGACTGTGGATGGTATGGAGATGCAATTCAATGATTAACATCATACTTAGCAAGCATTTTACGAAAAGTACCATGAATAAAATGTGAACCACCATCAGTCATAAAGTATCTAGGGACTCCAAACCTCGGAAAATAACTTCTTTAAGCATCTTAATAGAAGTTTTATGATCAGCACTACTAGTTGGAATAGCTTCTACCCACTTAGTAACATAATCAATAGCAACTAAAATATGTGTATATCCATAAGAGGAAGGAAACGGTCCCATATAATCAAAGCCCCAAACATCAAATGGTTCAATAACAAGTGAATAATTCATAGGCATTTCTTGACGTCTACTAATATTACCAATTCTTTGACATTCATCACAAGACAAGACAAACTTACGGGCATCTTTGAAGAGAGTAGGCCAATAAAAGCCAGATTGCAATACCTTATGTGCAGTTCTATCTCCCGCGTGATGTCCTCTATATGACTCGGAGTGACACTTGCGTAAGATCTGTTCCTGTTCATGCTCAGGTACACAACGTGTAATAACACCATCTACTCCTTCTTTATAAAGGTGTGGGTCATCCCAGAAGTAATGTCTTAAATCATAGATTTTCTTTTCTTTTGCTGGTATGTGAAACTAGGTGGTATAAATTTAGCAACAATGTAATTAGCATAATCAGCATACCATGGAGCAGTACGAGAAGCATTTATGACAGCTAATTGTTCATCAGGAAAGCTATCATCAATAGGTAGTGGGTCATCAAGAACATTCTCTAACCTACACAAGTTGTCTGCAACGGGGTTCTTAGCTCCCTTTCTATCAATAATATGCAAATCAAATTCTTGTAGCAAGAGAACCCATCTAATTAGTCTAGGTTTAGCATCTTTCTTTTCTGTAAGATGTTGAATAGCAGCATGATCAGTGTGAACAGTTACTTTGGAATCAATAATATAAGGTCTGAACTTATCATAAGAAAATACAACAACTAAAAATTCTTTCTCAGTAGTAGCATAATTTCTCTTGGCACTATCTAGAGTTTTACTAGCATATTGGATAACATTTAATTTCTTATCAACTCTTTGTCCTAGAACATCACCTACAAATAATCACTAGCATCACACATGATTTCAATGGGTAAATTCCAATCAGGTGGCTGAACAATAGGTGCAGAAATCAAGGCTTTCTTAAGTATTTCAAATGCTAATACGCAATCATCATGAAAGACAAAAGGAAGATCTTTTTGTAATAGGTTAGTCAGAGGCCTAGAAATTTTTGAGAAGTCTTTAATGAACCTCCTATAAAAACCGGCATGGCCAAGGAAACTTCTTATACCTTTGATGTCCTTAGGACACAACATCTTTTCAATAGCATCAAGTTTAGCTTTATCAACTTCAATACTTCTCTCAGAAATTTTATGCCCCAAGACAATACCTTCATTAACCATAAAGTGGCACTTTTCCCAATTCAAGACAAGATTAGTTTCTTCACATCTCTGCAAAACTCGATCAAGGTTGCTTAAGCAATCATCAAAAGAAGTTCCATACACGGAGAAATCATCCATGAAAACCTCAACAATCTTTTCACAAAAGTCAAAGAATATAGCAGTCATACATCTTTGAAAGGTAGTAGGTTCATTACATAAACCAAAAGGCATACGTCTATAAGCAAAGGTACCGAAAGGGCAAGTGGTCTTATGATGATCCTCTTTTGACACAGGTATTTGAGAGAAACCAGAATAACCATCTAGAAAGCAAAAATGTGTATGTTTGGATAATCATTCTAGCATTTGATCAATAAAAGGTAGAGGGTAATGCTCTTTTCTAGTAGCTTTATTCAATTTGTGGAAATCAATTACCATTCTATAAATTGTAATAATTCTTTGTGGGATCAATTCATCCTTATCACTAGGAATAACAGTAATACCTCCCTTCTTAGGGACACAATGAACGGGACTAACCCACTGATTATCAGCAACATGATAAATTATACCTGCCTCCAGAACTTTAGTATTTCATTTCTTACCACTTCTTTCATCTTAGGGTTTAACCGTCGTTGGTGATCAGCAACTGGTTTAGCGTCTTTCTCCAATTTTATTTTGTGCTGGCATAGAGAGGGGCTAACGCCCTTAAGATCATCAAGAGTATATCCAATAGCAGCACGGTGCTTCTTTAGAATTTTCAATAATTTCTCTTCTTCCTGCTCTGAAAGGTTAGCACTAATAATAACAGGATATATCTTCTTTTCATCAAGATAAGCATATTTGAGAGTATCAGGTAAATGTTTAAGCTCAAACACGGGATCACCCTTGGGTGGAGGAGGTTCCCTAGGATTTCAACAGGCAAGTTGTGTTTCAAAATGGGTCCCTATTTAAAGAATACTTCATCTATTTCCCTTCTTTCATTCATAAACATGTCATTTTCATGGTCTAGCAAATATTGTTCTAAAGGATCATTAGGAGGCACGACAACAGAAGCAGGACCAATAATTTCATCTTTACTAGGCAATTCTTTATCATGGGGTTGTCTATGGAATTTAGCAAAAATAAAATCATGAGACATATCCCCTAAACCAACAGTAATAGTATCATTTTTGCAATCTATCTTAGCATTAACAGTATTCAAGAAGGGTCTACCAAATATAATGGGACAAAAGTCATCTTGTGGGGAACCAAGAACAAGAAAATCAGTAGGATATTTAATTTTCCCACACAAGACTTCAACATCTCTAACAATCCCAATTGGTGAAATAGTATCTCTATTGGCAAGCTTAATAGTAATGATAACAATGATCTCCTATTTTAACAGAAACAACAGGCATGCCAACAACAGGTCTATGTTTATTTTTAGTATCGGGTCTAACAATTCTAGCAGCTTCATCACAGAAGTAAATAACATGCCCATCAATATTATCAACCAAGAGATCCTTAACCATAGCAATACTAGGTTCAACTTTAATTTGCTCAGGGGGTGTAGGTGTTCTAGTATTACTCTTACGAACCACAGTTGAAGCTTTAGCATGATCCTTTATTCTAACAGGGAAAGGTGGTTTCTCAATATAAGCGGTAGGAACAATAGGATCAACATTATAAGTGATAGTCTTTTCTTCAACTTTAATAGGTTCTTCTAGTTTTACTTCAATGGGAGGATGATATTTAAACCACTTCTCCTTAGGGAAATCAACATGAGTAGCAAATGATTCACAGAAAGAAGCTACTATCTCAGGGTCAAGTCCATATTTAGTGCTAAATTCATGAAAAGCATCGGTATCCATAAAAGATTTAACACAATCAAACTTAGGTGTTATACTTGACTCCTTACCTTCGTCGAGTTCCCAATCTTCAGAGTTGTGTTTAATTCTTTCCAATAAATCCCATCTGAATTCAATAGTCTTCATCATAAAAGAACAAGTACAAGAAGTATCGAGCATGGAGCGACTATTGAGAGAAAGTCGAGCATAAAATTTTTGAATAATAATTTCTCTTGAGAGATCATGATTGGGGCATGAGTATAACATTGACTTAAGCCTCCCCCAAGCTTGAGCGATACTTTATCCTTCGCGGGTCCAAAAATTATATATATATAATTACGATCACGATGAATCAGATGCATAGGATAAAACTTCTGATGAAATTCCAATTTCAATCGGTTGTAGTTCCATGATCCCACATCATCACAGAGCCTAAACCATGTCAATGCCTTTCCCTTCAAAGATAAAGGGAAGACCTTCTTCTTGATAACATCCTCGGGCATACCTGCAAGCTTAAATAATCCACAAACTTCATCCACATAGATTAGGAGCATATCGGGATATAATGTTCCATCTCCTGTAAAAGGATTAGCTAGCAGTTTCTCTATCATACCCAAAGGAATTTCAAAGCAAACATTTTCAGTAGGTTCAGTAGGTTGAGGAGAAACTCTTTGCTCTACTGGTCGGGGTGAAGATACCCCGAACAAGCCCCTCAAAGGATTATTTTCCATAGTAACAAGTGACAGTAAATTTCGGCACACTATATAAATTTTTCCTTACCAAATTCCACCTACCAAAGGCGCTTCACTCCCCGGCACCGGCGCCAGAAAAGAGTCTTGATGACCGACAAGACTAGGGGATCTATCGTAGTCCTTTCAATAAGTAAGAGTGTCGAACCCAACGAGGAGCAGAAGGAAATGTCAAGCGGTTTTCAGTAAGGTATTCTCTGCAAGCACTGAAATTATTGGTAACAGATAGTTTTGTGATATGGTTATTTGTAAAGGGTAACAAGTAACAAAAGTAAACAAGGTGCAGAAAGGTCGCCCAATCCTTTTTTTAGCAAAGGACAATCCTAGACAAACTCTTATATAAAGGAAAGTGCTCCCGAGGACGCATGGGAATTATCGTCAAGCTAGTTTTCATCATGCTCATATGATTCACGTTCGTTACTTTGATAATTTGATATGTGGGTGGACCAGTGCTTGGGTACTGCCCTTCCTTGGACAAGCATCCCACTTATGATTAACCCCTCTCGCAAGCATCCGCAACTACGAAAGAAGAATTAAGGTAAACCTAACTGTCGGTGTCAAAACTGGCGGATCTCGGGTAGGGGGTCCCGAACTGTGCGTCTAGGCGGATGGTAACAGGAGACAAGGGACACGGTGTTTTTACCCAGGTTTGGGCCCTCTCGATGGAGGTAAAACCCTACTCCTGCTTGATTAATATTGATGATATGGGTAGTACAAGAGTAGATCTACCACGAGATCAGAGAGGCTAAACCCTAGAAGCTAGCCTATGGTATGATTGTTCTTCGTCCTACGGACTAAAAACCCTCCGGTTTATATAGACATCGAAGAGGGCTAGGGTTACACAGAGTCAGTTACAATGGGAGGAGATCTACATATCGTATTGCCAAGCTTGCCTTCCACACCAAGGAAAGTCCCATCCGGACATGGGACGAAGTCTTCAATCTTGTATCTTCATAGTCCAGGAGTCTGGCCAAAGGTCATAGTCCGGCCATCCGGACACCCTCTAATCCAGGACTCCCTCAGTAGCCCCTGAACCATGCTTCAATGACGATGAGTCCGGTGCACAAATTGTCTTCAGCATTGCAAGGCGGGTTCCTCCTCCGAATACTTCATAGAAAATGTTGAACACAAGGATAGTGTCTGGCTCTGCAAAATAATTCCACATACCACCATAGAGAGAATAATATTCGCACAAATCTAATCTGCTGACGTATTTCGTAGCGTGACATCATGCCACAGCCAAGCCTTTATTCGAATTGTTTTACTATCCCACCTTAGCGCGTTTTAGCGAGGCGGTTTCCTTGGCACGTCTTGTCAAGGCAGAGATCGTGTCCCCTTATTCCGGTATTCTCATTAATACGGGCGTGGGTAACCCAACTGTGCCATTGGTATGACTTCTTAATTGAAAGTGAGTCCCAAACGGTCACAGGGAGGGCTCTCGGTATTCAACCTCTTTATAAAGAGACCAAGGCTCGACTCCTTTCTTTCAATCCAATCAAATCCGCCTCTCGCCTCGAGTTCCAACACCCAAAGCTCCAGATTCAGGCGCTTCGGACCTTCGATGATGTCCAGCTCCGACCTCCAAGGCCGGTGGATGCCTTCCTCCGTTATGGAAGAAGACGTGCAAAGCTGAGAGATGCCAGGTATCTAACCGGCGAAATCTCGCATAGGCTGCCTGCACAAGGGCAGGATATTCCCACTCCCCAGCCCGGCGAGAGCGTGGTGTTTGCATCTCACTTCCTTCAGGGGCTAAGCTTCCCGATTGATCCCTTCGTGAGGGGGCTCATGTTTTATTATGGGCTGGAATTTCACGACTTAGCTCCGGAGTCCATCCTCCAAATCTCCTCGTTCATTGTCGCGTGTGAGGCCTTCCTCCATATTACTCCTCACTTTGGACTGTGGCTTAAGACCTTCAAGGGAACCGAAGATAGTCGAGGGACAGCACGCTGAGTGCGGAGGTTCTATTATAAGCAAGATTGCCGACGCTCCATGGCCCGAGGGCTCTTTTCAAGAGGAGTTCGGCTTATGGCAACGAGAGTGGTTTTACATCACAGCTCCCAGGGGCACCACATGGGTGGCGCCACCTGCCTTTCGCTCGGGTCCCCCACCACGGCTAGCGTCATGGGTCAATAAAGGGCTTAATTGGGGGTCGTCCAAGGACGTGCCCTTGCTGCAGGGCTGCATTCAAGATCTCCTAGAAAGAGATATCAATTTGGCCGTAGTGGCGCAGGTTATGCTGATTGCCGCATACTGCCCTGCAAACGTCGTCCCCTCCGTCTGTGGGAGTTTAATCCGGAAGGACCACAAGCTCTCCAACATTTTATGGGCACGATGCCCGTGGAGATGTACAAATTGTTCTTCGGATCACAAACAATGTGTCCGGACTTGTCCGAGGACGCAGGTCTGAGCTACAATCGCCCGGATACTCGAGTAAGTAGCCTTGTACCCGGACATGCTATCCGAACATTTATCGTAAAACTTCCCTTAAAAGAGCTATCCTTTGAACAGGAATGGATAGCGAAAGCAAAGCTTATCAGGTGTCCGGTCCCCCTCCCTGAGACCACGCCGGATCCCGTGTTGACCAGGATGCTGGAGATTGTGCCTTTGGAAGAAGGCGAAGAGGGGAACCAAGAAGATACCGCCTCCGTGAAGGAGGCTGTTAGGAGAGGACGAATCAAGAATTCCCCTAACCAGGGAAAGAAAAGGACCACCTCCGAAGACCCGGAGGCGATAGCCTCAAAGCGGGGGAAGAAATCTTCGTCAGAGGGTCCGGCGCCGGAGGGTGCCCCGGCCGCATGGCGCCCCCAAGGGGATCAGCTCTCCACCGAGCCGTAAGTAAAGAGAGGGTTTTTTAAATGAGTGACATCCCTGTTTTATTTCTGAGGAAGATAACCGAAATTTTACCTTGTAGTTCGGATCTCAACCCTTCTCAGCAGAGCTCATCTTCAGGGGATCTTCGTCCGGAGATGATGGAGAGCAGAACGCCTCCCCCGGCTGTGCCGTCTTGCGAGGCGGGCGACCCCAAGGTGTCGTCTCGGAGGGTTTCTCCGAATCCGGCCTTCGAAAAAGGTATTCGGACAAGTCTGGCACCGTCCAGTGCACGGTCGGAGGAGCTGAAGGATCTGCTCGGGCGAGCGTCTATCTCAGAAGAACACCGTGTGTTGATGAACATGGCGATTAGAAGGATTTCATCCGCGGAAAGAGGATTGTACGAGGCCGCCAGGAGTTTACTGACAGGTTTTGAGGTACGCGAAATGATGTACCTTTTGACAGTTCCGCATATATAAAATGCGCCCTGTATAGATAGTAGCCCCTGAGACTCTGTGCGTTGTCAAAAATGAGGACGTGCAGAGATCATAATCCCAGGTATAATATGTCGCCTTTCCTATGTAGGTGGCGAGGTGTTCAGTGGCTAGCCGGACTGATGAATTTGCCGAGCTAAAGCGGCAACTTGATGTGGCCGATGCCGACATCACGCTTGTCAATGAGCGGCCGGATGAGGCACAAGGTATGTAATGTCTCCGAAGACATCTGGTAAGAGGAGCTTGATGCTCGTACCTTATAACATGTGTGCTTAATGCAGATGGTGCCGCTGCCATGGAGAACCTTCGGGCGGAACTTGCCCGAGCCAAGGAGCAAGCCAGAAAAAGCGATGCGGCTGCCTTAAAGGCGGCTAAAGAGCTAAAAGCTGAACAGGGTGCTCACTGTCAAAGCAAGAAGGAAATGGCCGAGATGGCTGTAAAATTGAAGAATGCTGCCGACTGTTGCAAGCTTCTTGAAAGAGAAGATAGGGTGGCACAGAAGGACCTAGAAAAGGTCACTGCCGAGGCCAAGGACACTCGCTCTGCCATGAGAGCTATGAAGGAGGAGCTACGTCAGGCCGGAGATATCACGGCTGGAAAGCCCTATATGCTGCGGATGAAGTTCTGGGATCCTAAGTATGCTCCGTTCGACCAGAAGTGGAGTGCGGTGAACACTTATCTGGATTTGGCGGCGAGTGTCGCGGACGCGACCGAACACTTCCGGGGTCTAAATGACCATGAATTGGAAGAACTTTTTTGGTCGCAGTTCCACAATCCAGAGCGCCCACTTTCGGTATCCGATCGTTTGGCCGCATGGGCGGAGCTGAACAGGTTATCCGGACTCGCCATGAAGTATGTCGTGAGTCATCTGTGGCCGAAAGGGCCCAAGCCGAAGAGTTATTTTAGCTTGGTGCAGCAGTTCCTTGGTGCGGTGCCGCATATTGATGCAATGAAGAGGTCAGTGTGCATAGAGGGTGCACAAATGGCTCTTGCCCGTGTCAAGACATACTGGGCGGATATGAAGTCCAGTGCTATTGCATCCCAGGATTCGGACGAAAGCCGAGTACCTACCGAGCACTATTTTGAGGAAGTTCTGCAGGGCGCTCGTTTAATAGAGACGCAGTGCTCGAAGGATGTTATGTTCGAATAAGACGTACTATTGTAAAACAATGTTTTGATGGAATACAAAAGCTTTTTATACTTGTGCTTTCAAGAATTAGAATACCTCCTGTGCGGCCGTTAATGTATATGTGTATATAACCTGAAAGATGGCAGTCGTTGGCTTCAGCCCCCACGCATATAATGCGGGGGTGTTCGTAGAAGGTGCATTTTCACACTTGATCCGACGTCTTGGTCCTATAAAGGAGGTGATAGCGCAGCGAACTAGGCAACCGTACTATAATGCTTTATCACTTTCACTTAGCCATAGGAGTTTGACAGTGGGGCTACTGAATAGCCCCTAGGGGCACCGCGCTTGCCCGAATTCGGGGCGCGTGTGTGCCTGACCGGGAAACGGCCCTTCGTTAATGTGGAGGAATCCTAAAGATTTCGGCAAGTCATCGAGTGGTTGACCAGTCTCTCGCTATAGCATGACAGTCAGTTTTCGGCTTTCTCTACTGAGGTGCTCGCCTGGCCGAACCGGGGCACAATCGCAGTAGTTCTCCTGGTGCCGCCCTAGCCGATAGAGCAGAACGTAAGGCAGCAAAACACAGGAGCCGGGCAAACCCAACATTTGACCAAATACATGATTCGGAGCTGATGCATATAAGGCCAAACTCGCGATGCCGAACACTCCCTAAGGTATTCGGTCTTTATGAAAACGGGCTGAACAAAAGCCCTTGGTAAGAAGCCCCTGGTGTCCAGGTATGTGCAAAATTCTGGCTTGGCCACATGCCAAGACGCCATCCTCCTCCTCGGTTATATTGAAAACCGGGGGATGTTATCAACAAGAGACAGTAAAAAAGGTTTACGCAGGGTCTTAATCTGAAAAGAATCCTTGAAACGGGTCCCTACTGCACGTCTGCGCCTGTGTCTCCGTTGTGCCGTATCCTGTACGGCTGTATCACGGTGTTCGTCTGTAAAAGAGAGGAACTTAGTTGAAAAACAATCGTGCGAGAAATCTATGTTAAAATAAACAAAGTATAATACAGAAAATGGGTAGAATTGAGCTTTATTGTCTCTTGGTGTAAACGCGCGGAGCCCCTTGTACAGGGGTATGCGGCTATTAAACCTTTGTATGTTTACGCCGGACTCGGCGAGCCATGTCCGGGGTCTTGAACGACCTGTTTAGGTGCTCTAACTAGTAAAGCTGGTTTAGTGTGCGGCTATCAAGGCAGCCGCACCATCGTCCGCGCTCGAGGAACGCTCGATATTTCCCTTTAATGAGATGATGCCTCGTGGACCGGGCATTTTTAGTGTAAGTGATGCATAATGCAGTATTGCGTTAAAGCGGGCGAAAGCTTCGCGTCCCAGTAGTGCTTGATAGCTACTTATGAATGGGGCGATGTGGAAGGTTAGCTTTTCGCTTCGGAAGTTGTCGGGGGAGCCGAACATAACTTCTAACAAGAGGGAACCCATACAATGGGTATCTGGGCCTGGCATGACCCCTTGAAAGGAAGTGTTGCCATGGCGAATTATTGCTGGGTTTATCCCCATTTTGCAGATTGTGTCCTGATATAGCAGGTTTAGATCACTGCCGCCGTCCATTAAGACTTGTGTAAAGTGGAGTCCGTCAATTATCGGATCTAAGACCAAGGCAGTCCAGCCTGCGTTCTGGATACCTCTAGAGTAATCCTGATGATCGAAGGTGATTGGTTGTAACAACCAGTGGCGGGACTCCTCTGGGACAGGCCGTATGGCGTGTATTTCCATAGGCGCCACTCCGTTTTTCCCTTTTGTCACATGAAGTGAATTTACTATTTTGACTTCTTGCGGGAACTTCTTTTGTTCTCCGGTGCTCTGCTTGTGGGGTTCGTCGTCATCCTCGCTTGGCATGTCAAGCCCCTTGTGTTCGGCGTTGAGTTTGCCGGATTGCTTGAAGACCCAACAATCTCTGTGGGTGTGGTTTGCAGGCCTCCCGGGAGTACTATGGATTTGGCATATTTTGTCCAAGATTTTGTTGAGGTTAGATAGCTCGTCCCTATTATCTTTGGGGGCGGCTTCTTCTGATTTTGCTGAGAGCTTTTGAATCCGACATTGACTATTGTGCTCTTCGGGATGTTATCCTTGATCCGACGTTGTTCCTTGCTACGGCGCGGTTTCCTGTTTCCATCTCTGACTTTGGATGTACTTGGGTCACTGGTGTTGCTTCTTGCCAACCAGCTATCCTCACCTGCGCAAAAGTGGGTCATGAGGCTTGTCAATGCGGCCATTGTTCTTGGCTTTTCTTCGCCGAGGTGTCTGGCGACCATTCGTCTCGAACGCTATGTTTGAAAGCTGCTAGGGCTTCGGCGTCTGGACAGTCGACTATCTGATTCTTTTTAGTAAGAAATCTGTTCCAGAGTTTCCGGGATGACTCTCCGGGTTGTTGAGTTATATGACTTAGATCGTCTGCATCCGGAGGTCGGACATAGGTCCCTTGAAAATTTGCCCAAAAAGCATCCTCGAGCTCTTCCCAACTTCCTATGGTGTTTTCGGGAAGGATTTTAATCCAATGCCGGGATGGCCCATTGAGCTTGAGGGGTAAGTATTTTATGGCGTGGAGGTCATCTCCTCTAGCCATGTGTATGTGGAGGATATAATCCTCAATCCAGACTCCAGGGTCTGTTGTCCCGTCGTATGCCTCTATGTTTACGGGCTTGAATCCCGCTGGAAATTCGTGGTCCAGCACCTATCGGTGAAACATAGGGGATGTGCGGCGCCCTTGTATTTGGGTGTGTCGCGGTGTTCGGATATTTGTTGCATTGCATTGCTTACTAGAGCTTGCTTTCTTGGCCCGTAGATAGATCTGGTTGGGCCGTCTTGTTGATGCGAACCCTTGTGCGTATTGCGTGCCGGATTGAGTGCGGCGCCCTTTGCCGCTCGATGTCGGTCATGGGGTCGTCTATCCGACCTGGTGGCTTCCTTGTTTTTTGAATTCGGGGCTCTAAGTCCTCCTCATCAAATTCCGGTAGTAATTTTCACTTCAGATAGCTCTTTGTGTGGTGACTGTCACCGTACTTGTGTGCGGTGTTGAGTACTTTGCCCCATCTGATTCTGAGTGCATCTTCCGCTGTTTTGAGCTTTCGCTTCTGCTTTTTCAGGCTACACGCAGTGGCAACGAGCCTTTGGTGGAGGTTCTTCTGCTCCAGCAACTTGTCCGGCGTGAGGTTGTCCGGACTATTATATTCGTTGGGGACGGGTTGTTCGGTTTGTTTATCCAAGTTGCCCTGTTCGGACGGTTGCTCGACGGCATGTTCGTCGTCCGCCGGTTCGCCCTGCTCTATGGCTGGGTCTCTGTCGAGGTGGGGTTTGGCGGCGCTTATGCCGCCGCTTTGAGTGCTTTTCGAGGGAATGATCCCTCGTTGCGCCCTTTTGATCCTCGTCGTCGTTTCTTTTAGGTGTGTCCACCATGCATACATCGTGGGATGAGGTGGTTGTCCAGTGCCCTATAGGCGCTGGTTCTTGTTCGTCTCCTTCATCGGCGTCCATACAGTCGATGTCTTCGGAGTCGAAGTCGAGCATGTCGGTTAAATCATCGACAGTGGCTACGAAGTGGTTGGTGGGTGGGTTTCAAATTTCTTCGTCGTCCGCATCCCAACCTTGCTGACCATAGTCCGGCCAGGGCTCTCCTGATAAAGAGAGAGACTTTAGTGAACTCAGGATGTCGCCGAAGGGCGAGTGCTGAAAGATGTCCGCGGCAGTGAACTCCATGATCGGAGTCCAATCGTGTTCGATTGGAAGGGGTGCAGAAGGTCCGGAGTCCGAAGAGGGGTCCGGCACCTTGGAGTCACGAGCTTCGCAAAGGACAAGGCTGGTATTCGGCTCAATCACCATAGAGATTGCAGCCCCTGAGGCGGTGTCCAACCATCCATCCTCGATTGGCGCAGTCGCCTCCGAGCTAAGGGTCGGAGCGGACACCTGAGCGGCCTTCTGGACACTGTCCGGCGGCAGAGCTAGAGCATGCCCCTCATGATGGTGCGGCGCGCTCAGCTGCGGCTCGAATCCGTCGAAGATCAAGTCTCCACGGATGTCAGCCGTGTAGTTCAAACTTCCGAATCTGACCTAATGGTCAGGGGCGTAGCTTCCAATCTGCTCCAGATGGCTGAGTCAATTGGCCCGCAGTGCAAAGCCGCCGAATACGAAGATCTGTTTGGGGGGAAAAGTCTCACCCTGGACCGCGTCGTTGTTGATGATCGAAGAAGCCATCGGGCCTAAAGGTGACGACACAAAGGAACTCTCAGTGAAAGCACCAATGTCGGTGTCAAAACCGGTGGATCTCGGGTAGGGGGTCCCGAACTATGTGTCTAGGTGATGGTAACAGGAGACAAGGGACACGATGTTTTTACCCAGGTTCGGGCCCTCTCGATGGAGGTAAAACCCTACTCCTGCTTGATTAATATTGATGATATGGGTAGTACAAGAGTAGATCTACCACGAGATCAGAGAGGCTAAACCCTAGAAGCTAGCCTATGGTATGATTGTTGTTCGTCCTACGGACTAAAAACCCTCCGGTTTATATAGACACCGGAGAGGGCTAGGGTTACATAGAGTCAGTTACAATGGGAGGAGATCTACATATCGTATTGCCAAGCTTGCCTTCCACACCAAGGAAAGTCCCATCCGGACACAGGACGGAGTCTTCAATCTTGTATCTTCATAGTCCAGGAGTCCGGCCAAAGGTCATAGTCCGGCCATCCGGACACCCCCTAATCCAGGACTCCCTCACTAACCATGGCATGAAACATATGGATCCAAATCAGCCCCTTACAAAGCAACGCATAAACTAGGGTTTAAGCTTCTGTCACTCTAGCAACCCATCATCCACTTATTACTTCCAATTGCCTTCCTCTAGGCCCAAACAATGGTGAAGTTTCATGTAGTCGACGTTCACATAACACCACTAGAGGAGAAACAACATACATCTCATCAAAATATCGAACGAATACCAAATTCACATGACTACTTATAACAAGACTTCTCCCATGTCCTCAGGAACAAACGTAACTACTCACAAATCATATTCATATTCATAATCAGAGGGGTATTAATATGCATAAAGGATCTGAACATTTGATCTTCCACCGAATAAACCAACTAGCATCAACTACAAGGAGTAATCAACACTACTAGCAACCCACAGGTACCAATCTGAGGTTTTGAGACAAAGATCGGATACAAGAGATGAACTATGGTTTCTCTAGATGAGAGGATCGATGGTGATGACGATGGTGACGATTTCCCCCTCTTGGAGGTATGTTTCCCCGGTAGAACAGCTCCGCCGAAGCCCTAGATTGGTTCCGCCTCGAGGCGGCAGCGCTTCATCCCGAAAGCTTCCTTATGATTTTTTCCAGGGCAAAAGACACCTTATACCAGAAGATGGGCATCAGGGGGCTTCCAGGTGGCCCACGAGGCAGGGGGCGTGCCCAGGGGGTAGGGCGCGCCCCCACCCTCGTGGACAGAGGGTGGCCCGTCTCTGGTGCTTTCTTCGTGCAATATTTTTAATAAATTCCAAAACTGACTTTCGTGGAGTTTCAAGACTTTTGGAGTTGTGCGGAATAGGTCTCTAATATTTTGCTCCTTTTCCCGCCCAGAATCCAAGTGCCGGCATTCTCCCTCTTCATGTAAACCTTGTAAAATAAGAGAGAAAAGGCATAAATATTGTGACATAATGTGAAGTAACAGCCCATAATGCAATAAATATCGATATAAAAGCATGATGCAAAATGGACGTATCACTTGGGCAACCCCAAGCTTAGTGTCTTGCCTTTCCTTATTCCTTTGTCCATCGTAAACTCACCGAACACTTGAAAACTTTATCACACAAAACTCAACAATACCTCATGAGATTCATTAGTATAATCGGTAAACCATAAACTTAGGTTCTGTTATAAACCAATTCATAATTATTTTGCATAATACCTACTATATTCTAACTTCTCCATGACTTATAACCCCCGATATAATCCATAGCACCATTAAAACAAGCACACTATGCAATAAAAATAGAATCTATCTAAAGCAGAACAATCTGTAATGATCTGAACTAAAACCATTCTTTTCTAACTCCTAAAATATTGAACAGTCAGGACAAGGTAAACAATTTGTATCTCAATACTAAGTAAAAATTTCAGAATTTTGCCACATTGCAGTAAAAAATGAAAATTCCTACAGTGGCTGCAAAAGTTTCTGTTTGTGCACAGAATCAATTCAATTATCATCCAAATCATCCCAAAGCCTTCATGTGGCAAAAACACTAACTAAAAAACAAAAACACAATTACAGCAGCAATAATCAAGTCAACACATCAAAACGGAAAATAAAATTTGCAATAAAGATAAATATTGGGTTGCCTCCCAACAAGCGCTATTGTTTTATGCCCCTAGCTAGGCATAATGCATAGTTTCAAGTATTATCATCTTTTGAAGTAATTCCATAGGTGGCTCTCATAATGGATTCATATGGTGGTTTAATTCTCCTCCTTGGGAAGTGTTCCATTCCATTCTTTAATGGAAATTGGAACCTTATATTTCCTTCTTTCATACCAAAAACTGCACCTATGCTTCGTAGGAAAGGCCTACCAAGTATTCTAGGACAAGATGGATTGCATTCAATATCAAACACAATAAAATCCACGGGTATATAATTTCTATTAGCAATTATGAGAACATCATTTATTCTACCCAATGATTTCTTAATTGGTGAATCCGCTAGATGCAAGTTCAGAGAACATTCATCCATATCGATGAGACCTAGAACGTCACATAAAGATTTTGGTATAGTAGAGATGTTAGAGCCTACATCACACAAAGCATTACATTCATAATCTTTGATCTTAACTTTAATAGTAGGTTCCCATTCATCTTGTAATTTCCTTGGTATTGATACTTCCAATTCTAGCTTTTCTTCATTAGCTTTAATAATGGCTTCTGGAATATGTTGAGTGAAAGGTTTATTTTGTTAGTAAGCATTGGGTGAATTAATCATGGATTGCAACAAGGAAATATGATAAATCAAAGAACAATTATCATAGTGAAAGCCCCTGTAATCCAATGTAACACCCCCAGTATCATGCTACAGTAATCCCCTGTTAATGATGCCATGTCATCATGTTACTGTTGCTAATCTTCACTTGATCCAAATCACAATTCAAATTCAAATCCAATCTAAAGTCAAAAAATCATATTTGTCAGACATGAAATCTAAAATGTTCATCTTGTGCCAAATAATCTAATATTGGTAGTGAACCAACATTTTTGCAAATGTCTAAGTGCCCTAAACCACTTTAAAACAGTGGCTAAAACTATAGTTTAAATGCCTTTTTAAATTACGAAGGTTACAACTATTTCAAAAGCCTCACAATCTTTTTTGTGGCAGTGCCCAATAATTCTTTGAAATTGTTTTGTCCAGTGGCATATTTTTGCAAAGTCATTGTGGCTAAAAAAAGGCAAAAGCTACTGAAAAAAGGAGAAAAGGAAAAGCAGAGGAGAGAGAGAGAAAGCTCCCTGCCTCACCTGGGCTTCGGCCCACCCAGCCAGCCGACCCAGCTAGGCCGGCCCACTCCCCCTCCTGGCCATCCCTCTCCTCTCTGTTCACGCGACCGAGCCACCCCAGCTCGTTCCCACCAGACCCGGTGCGGCGCCCTGCGCTGCCACGTCGCCCGTGAGGGGATAAGGGCAGCCCCCGATGCCTCGGGCTCCCTCCCCGCTCGCCCACTCCATGCTACTCTCCCTCTCCGCCTCTCCCTCTCCCCACCAAATCCCCTTCTTCGCTTCGCCCGAATGCCCACCATCACCGTCCACCTTGCTCCGACATGACCACCGGCCACCACGCACGTCTCTGCCATGACGCAGCTCCTTGCCGTCGTCCTCTATGCACCCTGGTGCCATTCACAAGAGCTCGGAGGCGCTGGAGCGCCATCACGCTGTCGTCTTCCTCCTCGGGACGCCGGAGCTCCATCAGCGCCGTTCGTCTGCCCCAGGCCTCCCCCGAGCCCGCTCTGCTCCTCTACAGGCGCCCTGTGAGCACTTACCTCTCCTCCCCTTGCTCCCCCGCTGTTTCCCGTGCCCGTATGCCATCGTTGCCGCCGTGGCCGAGCCCGTCGCCGCTGTCGCGCCACGCCGTCTCAGCCACCACCGGTCGAGCTCGCTTTCGAGCATGGCTTCGTGCCCCTAGCACTTCCAAGAGGCCTCCCAACCGTCCACGCCTCCTCCCGTGCCTCCCCGTACCCTCTAGCCTCGTCTCCAACCGCGCCCGAACGCCGGCGTCTGCCTCGCCTCTCGCCGTCGTCGTTCCAAACCGTTACAGGCCGCGCCGCCACCGTAGTTGGATGCGGCGTCGAATTCCCGTTCGAACGCGACCAGCTGCGGCCGATTTGGCGCCCCGTAGGTTTTCCAAACGCGCTCCCGAACACCGTCGCCGCCTCCGCTCGCCGCCGGCGATGCTCCGGTGGTCCCCGACGCCGGTCGTCGTCACCATCGTGTGCGCGGCGCCGAGCCGCGCCCTTAGGTCCAAACCGCAGGTCCGGAGGCCCCCTGTAGCGCGGCACCAGCCAACTCCAGCGAGGCGCCGCCGTTGCCTTGGTCGTCGAAGCTCTCTCTCCGGCGCCGACGCCGACGTAGCATAGTGGGCCCCGCCCCCGAGTCCCTGACCAGTGGGCCCTGGTGGCCCAGTTGACTGGCTTGACCCAGTCAACTGCTGGCTGGGCTGCCCAGTGAGACTAACATGTGGGCCCCACTTGTTTAAAACATTTTCTAAATAAATAAAACTGCTAATTAAAATATGTTATTTAATTAGTAGTTAGTTAGTCACTAACACTTGGGGCCCACCCCTCTAATCAGTCTGTTAGATTAGTTTAACCCACTGTTTTACCCAGGGAGGCTGACAGGTGGGGCCCACCTGTCAGTTTGACCAGGCAGGAGGTCAGCCGAATGCTGACGCGTTGCCGACGTCATCTTCCATTTTTGTTAATTTGAATAATTCCAGAAAATCCTTTAATCTTTAAAAATTCATAGAAATTAAACTGTAACTCGGATGAAAATGTTTTCTACATGAAAGTTGCTCAGAAAAATCCAACGAATCCGAATGCGTGGTCCGTTCATCTGTCACATGCCGCTAGCATGCTGAACATGGAACTTTCCCCTCTCTTTCATTTGTCCGGAAAATGCTTAACACTAGGAAACCCCCTCCGGACGTTTTCCCTCTCCGTCTGCAACGTGTAGTACCGCGTTAGATCACCCCTAACACCGCGTTTTACCATGTTATGCTTGATGATGCTATGTTTGCTTTATATTTACTGTTTCTTCCCCCTCTTATCTCTGGTAGACCCCGAGACCGAAGCTGCCCCTATGATCGACTACGTCGATGACGACCCCTCCTTGCCAGAGCAACCAGGCAAGCCCCCCCCCTTTGATCATCCCGATATCGTCCATTCCATTCTCTCATGCTTGCTTTAGATGTTGCTACTGTTATTGTTTGCTCCTATTCTGCTGCATAGCCTGTTTATTGTAACCTGCTATTGTTACCTACCTGCTTATCCTAAACTGCTTAGTATAGGTTGGTTAGAGACCCATCAGTGACCCCCCCCACTTGACTCGACTGCCCTGCTAGATTATCAGAAGACCCGATCAACGGGATCGAAGACCAGGACCCGACACCTCACGTCACATCACGCCCCTTCGTTGCTCGACTCTGCAGAGTTACTATTGAGTGCCGAGGGTGAGACCTCTACAGCACTTCTGATGTTAACCCTGTAGTGTAGCTATTCGGTCGTGGTCATCGAGCCTGATTCCGCCTTAACCACTTCCGATACGACTCTGTCGTGCAACCCCTCAAGTGTGAACCTCGGGGGTGATTCCTCTTACGTTCACCTTGATGATTACATCAAGTGGAATTCACCGGGGGTGATTCCTCGGGTTTTCCCCTTGATGTTTAGACACACAGTTACTATGATTACTATGACTTTACACTGAACCATGTTACTAAAGACGGGTCGACCCTGAGGGGTACCCGCGCAAGCATAATTGCGAGTGATGAGGAGTCGGGTTGACCTGGAAGGTGCCCGTGAGATAATTACGAGGCGTGGCCGGGCATTCTTAGCCCTTGCCGCAAGTCCTCGAGACGGGGCAACGGGGTCACATCTTTTGTGAGTCTATGCTTGTTACCGCGCGTTCCTAATCCACTATGATTTGGATATTTGATCTGAGGGGCCTCTAGCCTGATAGCACTAACCATCACGTGGGCATAGTATGGGCGTTCTGCGTCGTATACATCAGCCGAAGTTTAATAGACGTCAGCGACTAAGCGGCGCGCGCCGGGTTGGACTGGTAAGCACCTGCCTTTTTAGGGAGGTAGCTAGGTCTGCTCACCGGCCGCGTTCGCAACGTGCAGGAGTTCCCGGGGAGATGGCCCATGACCCCTGGGGGCATAGGTTTAGTCCGGCGTGCTGACCTCTCTATTAAGCCTAGGTCGGGTTGCGGCCTATTGTTTGGCCGAGGCCGGGCATGACCCAGGAAAGTGTGTCCGGCCGGAGTTAATCGAGCATGGTGGGTAAGTTGGTGCACCCCTGCAGGGAAGAACTAATCTATGCATAGCCTGTCCTACGGTAACGGACACTTGGGGTTGTATCCCGATCGATACAACTAGAACTGGATACTTCTGATGAGAATTGGATTGTAATGAGGTGATAACTGGATAGTATGGCTCTGGGATTTCTTTCTCGCAGGGAGTCGAGAAAGGATCTCCGGCCGAGGTTGATAACACTACTACTACTTTACCTTATGCTACTCTACTCCCTCTTGTTTGCTGCAAGAGGGTGGTTTCCAGAAGATGCTAGTCTTCGATAGGACTAGGCCTTCTCTATATTCTGGCATTTCTGCAGCCCAGTCCACATATACAGCCTTCCTTTGATAATGTTGCATATGTAGTGTAGATCCTTGCTTGCGAGTACTTTGGATGAGTACTCACGGTTGCTGTGCTCCCCCTTTCCCCCCTTCTTTCTTCTTTCTGGTTGTTGCAACCAGATGCCACCTTTGACGACTGCTGCTACCCCGAGGGTGCCTACTACCACGTGACGGACGTTGACGACCAGGAGTAGTTAGGAGGCTCCCAGGCAGGAGGCCTTGCCTTTTCGATCGTAGATGCTTTTGTGCTAGCCTTCTTAAGGCAAACTTGTCTAACTTATGTCTGTACTCAGATATTGTTGCTTCCGCTGACTCTTGTGTATTCGAGCTTATGTATTCGAGCCCTCGAGGCCCAGGCTTGTAATATAAAGCTTGTATTTTTTTTAATTTGTGTCTAGAGTTGTGTTGTGATATCTTCCCGTGAGTCCTTGATCTTGATCGTACACATTTGCATGTATGATTAGTGTATGATTGAATTGAGGGCGTCACAAGTTGGTATCAGAGCCGACTGCCTTTAGGATCCCCCTTTCCAACTCCTTGGCCGAAGTTGAGTCTAGAAACCAAAAGACGTTTTACTAACTTGGTTGTGTGGCTTACGGGCCCACGTCGCCAATTGGGTGGTATTAGGATCTTTTATTCCTCGTCTATACTCTGGGACTCTGATCTCTCTTCCATTCGGGTTAAAAGAATTTGCTAACTCTAACATTAGCATCTCGTAACTACTTCCTCCCGGAGAGCCCCTTATTACAGATGATCGCCTATTGTACCAGAAGACTTCGAAGTTACTCTCTGATGTTCTCCCGAGAACATGTGCTCGTCGCTTTTGCAATTTCCTTCCACCGTCAACCACTATGAATAACTACATACACCTATTGTTCTTACATCATATTCCAGCTGCTCTTGTTATTACAAGATGCTTCGTAATACACTCCGTTGTTCCGAGAATCTTTTTTTTGCCTACTGCCTTGCAATTCCTTGTCTCCTGAAAATACACCAACAAATTAATCCTCACAAATATCGAGGATTTCTTTTTCCCCAGTTGTTCATGTATTCCACAAAAGTCGTCGAAATACCATTCAATCTTCCGAAAATTCTTAGCAGCCTATTGTTGTTGAAATTCTTGCTTGTTTGCATTATGGATAATCCCATAAGTCTAGTAATCTTATTGCCATCCTTTGTCACTATCCTTTTGAGTCCATTGATTCAATATGTTGCGGATGCTCGCAATCCTCAGTCGGATCATAGAATTCATCCTTCCGGCTTGGAAGTCATTTGACCAAGAGCTGTTTATCGACCAATCAAATTGTTGTCGATTGTATCCCTAGGGCTATTCAACTTACTTATCTTTTGATCAGAGCCTCTGCTTCAGATCTTCTGATTTGAAAATCGTAATTCCTTTGTATTCAAACTTTGAAGTTATCCAGTTATATCTATAATCTGATGCCTTTGCATTCTTTCTTCTTCTGGTTGAGTACCGATACTCACATCAGATCCTATGTGGACCGCCAGATCCTTTGTTGGATTTTATCCGACAATGTCCTTCATATTCAAAGAACCTCGTGAAGTTCTTTCCCAGATACATAATGCCTTTGATAATTGTATCCTCTCCTTTTGTCAACCATGCTCTGCTTTCAAGCTTGTGTTGTTTACTTTTGAAGTTTGTGAAATAGGTTCCTAAGATTCCCCTATGGGTTGAACCTATGCTTCCCATAATCCGTTTGAACCCGAGAGTTTTAACGAGTCTTACTCTTCTGGTGTTTAGCCAGATAACGTTTCAACACTACAACTTCATCGAAAGTGAGATGTAAATGAAATGATATGCATTGAAGAAGTGGGAGTCAACCTTGAACTTTGTGTTCATGCCCATGGACCCGATGTAGATCTTATCATGGAAGCTTCTCTTAAAATTAATTATCCCCATGGTATAAGATCATCTAATATTTGGGATTTGATCCCTTGCAACCGTGGTTCTGACCATGAGTGTTCCCCTTTGATCCCATTTCTCGGACAAGTCAAAGTACTCGCCTTCTGCAGATCAATACATCTCCGCAACCTCTATTTTGATCTTCCTTCGATTATTACTGAGGGAGTTCCGGACTAGGGGGTGTCCGGATAGCCGAACTATCATCATCGGCCGGACTCCAAGACTATGAAGATACAAGATTGAAGACTTCGTCCCGTGTCCAGATGGGACTTTCCTTGGCGTGGAAGGCAAGCTTGGCGATACGGATATGTAGATTTCCTACCATTGTAACCGACTCTGTGTAACCCTAGCCCTCTCTGGTGTCTATATAAACCGGATGGCTTTAGTCCATAGGACGAACAACAATCATACCATAGGCTAGCTTCTAGGGTTTGGCCTCCTTGATCTCGTGGTAGATCTACTCTTGTAACACACATCATCAATATTAATCGAGCAGGACGTAGGGTTTTACCTCCATCAAGAGGGCCCGAACCTGGGTAAAACATCTGTCCCTTGTCTCCTGTTACCATCCGCCTAGACGCACAGTTTGGGACCCCCTACCCGAGGTCCGCCGGTTTTGACACCGACATTGGTGCTTTCATTGAGAGTTCCTCTGTTCGTCACCGATAGGCTCGATGGCTTCTTCGACCATCATCAACGACGTAGTCCACGGTGAGACCTTTCTCCCCGGACAGATCTTCGTATTAGGCGGCTTTGCACTGCGGGCCAATTCGCTTGGCCATCTGGAGCAGATCGAAAGCTACGCCCCTGGCCGTCAGGTCAGATTTGGAAGTTTGAACTTCACGGCTGACGTCCGCGGGGACTTGATCCTCGATGGATTCGAGCCACAGCCGAGTGTGCCGCACTGTTGCGACGAGCATGATTTAGCTCTGCAGCCGGACAGTACCCTGGAGGCCGCACCCGAACCCGCTCCGATCTTTAATTCGGAGCCGGCTGCGCAGATCGAGGATGGATGGCTAGACACCGCCTCGGGAGCAGCAACCTCTACGGCGATAGAGCCAAACACTGACATTGTCCTTCATAAGGCTCGTGACTCCGAGGTGCCGGACTCCTCGCCGGACTCCGAACCTCCCGCGCCCCCTCCGATCGAATCTGATTGGGTACCGATCATGGAGTTCACAGCAGCGGACATCTTTCAACACTCACCTTTCGGCGACATCTTGAGTTCGCTAAAGTGTCTCTCATTATCAGGAGAGCCCTGGCCGGACTGCGGTCAGGACGGTTGGGATGCAGACGACAAAGAAATTCAAAGCCCACCCACCACCCACTTGGTAGCCACTGTCGACGATCTAACCGACATGCTAGATTACGACTCCGAAGACATCGACGGTATGGGCGACGATGCCGGAGACGACCAAGAACCAGCGCCATCCGGGCACTGGAAAGCCACCTCATCATATGACATATACATGGTGGATATCCCAAAGGATGGGAATGGCGAAGGAACAGAGGAGGAGGACCCCTCCAAGAAACATCCCAAGCGTCGGCGTCAGCGGCGCCGCTCTAAATGCTGCCACAACAAGAATGAAGATTCCTGCACCGAAGATAATAATACACCGGACAGTGCCGAAGGTAACCCACTCCAGCAAGATGCAGCGTAGGAGGACGGAGACGCCAGCCCTCATGAGAGAGCGGCAGAAGAAGAGGTAGAGGATTATATGCCTCCCTCCGGAGACGAGGCAAGCCTCGATGACGATGAATTCGTCGTGCCTGAGGATCCCGTCGAACAAGAGCGTTTTAAACGCAGGCTTATGGCCACGGCGAACAGTCTCAAGAAAAAGCAGCAACAGCTTAGAGCTGATCAAGATCTGCTAGCCGACAGATGGACTAAAGTCCTCGCGGCCGAAGAGCATGAGCTCGAACGCCCCTCCAAAAGCTACCCTAAACGCAAGTTGCTCCCCGATTAGAGGAGGAAGCGTATGAACCCGCATCACCAGGAGACAATACGGCTGACCGACCACCCCGTGGTCGCGACAGAGAGGCCTCTAGGCCCTTCACTAGACCCGTACCCCGGCATCGCTCGAAAAGCACAAGGCCACAGGGAAACGCTCCAGACTTGTGAGATATATTGGAGGATAAGGCAAGACAATCAAGATCGATCTATGGATCACGTGGGCGCCCCATGGTACGTGACGACAACCGTCGCGCCGGACACAGTAAGTCCGGCCGGGCCGAACAAAACAGACAAAGCTCTTTTGAGCTCCGTCGTGATATCGCCCAGTACAGAGGCGCCGCACACCCACTATGCTTCATAGATGAAGTAATGGATCATCAAATCCCCGAAGGGTTTAAACCCGTTCATATCGAATCTTACGATGGCACAACAGACCCCGCGGTTTGGATCGAAGACTATCTTCTTCACATCCACATGGCCCGTGGTGACGATCTTCACGCCATCAAATATCTCCCCCTCAAGCTTAAAGGACCAGCCCGGCATTGGCTTAATAGCTTGCCAGCAGAGTCAATTGGGAGTTGGGAAGACCTGGAAGCCGCATTCCTCGATAACTTCCAAGGCACGTATGTGCAACCACCAGACGCTGATGACCTAAGCCACATAATTCAGCAGCCAGACGAATCGGCCAGACAATTCTAGACACGGTTCTTAACCAAGAAAAACCAAATAGTCGACTGTCCAGATGCGGAGGCCCTCGCGGCCTTCAAGCATAACATCCGCGACGAGTGGCTTGCCCGGCACCTCGGACAGGAAAAGCCGAAATCCATGGCAGCCCTCACATCACTCATGACCCGCTTCTGCGCGGGTGAGGATAGCTGGCTAGCACGCAGCAACAACCTCAGCAAACATTCTGGCAGTCCGGATTTCAAGGACCGAAATGGCAGGTCACGTCGTAACAAAAACAAGCGCCGCATCAACGGCGACAATAGTGAGGATACGGCAGTCAATGCCGGATTCAGAGGCTCTAAACCCGGTTAGCGGAAAAAGCCATTCAAAAGAACTACTCCGAATCGGTCCAATTTGGACCAAATACTCGATCGCTTGTGCCAGATACACGGCACCCCCGAAAAGCCAGCTAACCACACCAATAAGGACTGTTGGGTATTCAAGCAGGCAGGTAAGTTAATTGCTGAAAACAATGACAAGGGGCTGCATAGCGATGACGAGGAAGAGACCCGACCGCCGAACAATAGAGGACAGCAGGGTTTCCCCCCACAGATGCGGACGGTGAACATGATATACGCAATGCATATACCGAAAAGGGAGCGGAAGCGTGCACTCAGGGATGTATACGCGATGGAGCCAGTCGCCCCGAAGTTCAATCCATGGTCCTCCTGCCGGATCACTTTTAACCGAAGGGACCACCCCACCAGCATCCGCCATGGCGAATTCGCCTCATTAGTCCTAGACCCAATCGTCGATGGATTTCACCTCACCAAAGTCCTGATGGACGGCGGCAGCAGCCTGAACCTGCTCTATCAGGATACAGTGCGCAAAATGGGCATAGACCCCTCAAGGATTAAACCTACCAAGACGACCTTTAAAGGCGTCATACCAGGTGTAGAAGCCAATTGTACAGGCTCAGTTACACTGGAAGTGGTCTTCGGATCCCCGGATAACTTCCGAAGCGAGGAGTTAATCTTCGACATAGTCCCGTTCCGCAGCGGCTATCATGCCTTGCTCGGACGTACCGCGTTCGCAAAGTTCAACGCGGTGCCGCACTACGCATACCTCAAGCTCAAGATGCCAGGCCCTCGAGGAGTCATCACGGTCAATGGAAACACTGAATGTTCTCTCTGAACGGAGGAACATATAGCGTCTCTCGCGGCAGAAGTACAATGCAGCCTCTTAAGGCAATTCTCGAGTCCGGCCGTTAAGCGACCGGACATAGCTAAGCGCGCCCGGAGTAACCTACAACAAGACCACCTGGCACGTTCCGAGCACGCGTAGCAGTGCGGCCCCAACCCCAGCCCCTTCAAAACATCAAAGCAGGTCCTTCGCGTACACCATTACGCTCTGAAGACACCATGGGCATGGGAGGAGGGGCACGACCACAATAAGCCCAGACTGCGGCTCAACCACACCAGGGGCTCTCAAGTGTGTCGTTCTTTTTTTCTTTTTACCTTTTATTTTTTACCCTCAGGACTCCGTTCGACAGAGGCCCTGTCGGGCAGCAGACCTGCCGAACTCACGATGCAACAGGTAGGGAAGGATAAAGGCTACAACGAATATACAGGTGGTCTCCATTACGAGCATTTTTTATACACCAATCCGCAGCCTACCCCTGGAGGGGGACATGTTTAACAATCCCATCCCTTGCTTATCGCACTATTTGTATCGTTCTGCATTCATAGCAGCACTTATTGAATAAAACAATGCATCACCTTTTTGCTTATAATTGCATTTCTTTTTCATACATATGTTCATTTACGACATGTTGCATCCGTACACTTTGGTACGGTTAACACACACCAGGGGCTTATGTTTCCCGCATCATGGTGTGATAAGTCCGAACACTTTCACAAGTGCGGCACCCCGAACTTATAGCATTATATGCATCGGCTCCGAATCATGTCTTGGGTCAATAGTTGGGTTTGCCCGGCTCCCATGTTTTGGTACCTTACGTTCTGTTATATCGGCTAAGGTAGCACTGGGAGAACCACTGCGATTGCGCCCCAGTTGAGCTGGGTTAACGCCTCAGTGGAGAAAGCTAAAACTGACCGTCATGATGAGGCGAGAGCCGGTCGCTGTTCGAGAGGTTTTTGCGAGTCCTTAAAGACTTATGCCGCTTAGAGCGAGGAGCCGGATCTTGTCCAGCCCAGGCGTGGATAGCGCCCCAAATTCGGCCTTCCGAAGACTAGGGGCTTCGCCGAAATTTAAAATTATAGAATTCCATGGCTAAGTGAGAGTGTTCAAGCATTATAAGTCCGGTTGCCTTGTTCGCTGTGTTGAGCGCCTCCCTAGATGGACCCAAAAATGGGAACAAGAGTGCTCAAGTTTATCCCGAACACCCCGACACTCGTGGCATGGGGGTTGAAGCCGACGACTTGCCATCTCTCAAATTTGATAAACAGCCGCACAGAAGGTAATATTTTAAATTAACAAGCGTTGCGTAGCGCATATGAACTAAGTTTTCAGCGCACAGGATAACAAAATGCGAGTCTACTCAAAAATTACATCTTTGGAGCACTCCCCCGCAATAGTGCGGGCGCCCCTCAGCACACTCTTATAATACATCTTGGGCGTGCGATGCTCCTTGCCCTCTGGTGGCGGGTCCGTCACAAGCTTCTGAGCATCCATCTTGCCCCAATGCACCTTCGCGCGGGTAAGGGCCCGACGGGCACCCTCAACCCACGGGGACGCATCCACCAGCCGCACCAGGCCGAAGTAGCTCCCAGGCATGGCCTCCTTAGGCCACAACCGAACTATGAGGCCCTTCATGGCATGTTCGGCCGCCTTGTGGAGCTCGACCAGCTGCTTCAGCTGGTCGCTAAGGGGCACCGGATGTCCGGCCTCAGTATACTGAGACCAGAAGACCTTCTCCGTCGAGCTCCCCTCCTCGGCCCGTTAGAATGCGGCAGCATCGGACACGCTGCGAGGAAGATCTGCGAACGCTCCTGGAGAGCTCCGAATTCGGGTAAGCAACAGGTAATTAACACTCACATGCTTACTTTGCATGAAAAATGCCTTACGCGCTGCTATTTTCTTCACCGCCTCAATCTCCTAGCGGGCCTTGTAGGCTTCGGCCTTAGCGGCTTTGGCACTCTCAAGAGCCGTTGCAAGCTCAGACTCTCGAGTCTTCGAGTCACGCTCCAGGCTCTCATGTTTTTTCATGAGATCCTGGAGCTCTTGCTGTACCTCCGCCACCCGCGCCTCCTGTTTCTCTCGCTCGGTGCGCTCTGCGGCCGCATTTTGTTCGGCCGCGGCCACCGCCTCTTTCAGGGTCGCCACCTCGTTAGTGGCCCCTGCAATACCCACGGTATCCTTGTCATTCTTTTTGCAACCAAAATCCTTTTCTGTGAGGTACAATTTTACTCAGGTGTTACTCACCTTCCTTGTCCTCGAGCTGCTTCTTGGCACGGCTGAGCTAGTTCTCGGACCGCTCGAGGTTTTCCTTCAAAGTATTGACCTTCGCAGTCAGTGCGGCAGAGGTCAGCAGCATAGCCTGCAATCACATATTGACATATTTTTTTATATAACTCCTGCGTATATATTTTTAGATCCTCAGTCCGGCTTTTCTTTCCGAACACCGAACCGAGCATCAGGGGCTACTGTCTATGCGGTACCATTTTATACATATTGAAATTCTTACCTCAAAGCCTGTTAGAAGGCTGCTGCAGGCTTCGGTCAGCCCGCTCTTGGCGAGCTGCACCTTCTGAATCACCGCACTCATAACAGTGCGGTGTTCCTCTTCGATGGAGGCGTCGTTGAGCACCTCCAACAAGTTATCCGGCACCTCCGGTTGGACGGAGGCAGCCGGCGTCATGGTCTTGCCCTTCTTGCGAAGGGGTCGCCCGCCGGACTCCAGAGCCACTGTGGGTTCTGGGGCCGAGTCCGGTGCAAAGTCCGGGAGGTTGTCCTGCGACACCTCCGGGGCCCTCTCCTCCTGGTGGGTCCTTTCCTGGGATCCCACCTCGGCATCGTCCGCATCACGGGGGGTGGAGGCCGTCGGGAGAGAATCCATATCCGACGCACCTAAGGACCCGCTCGACGAGGCGGGAAGATCATCCTTAGGCGGACTGGGGGGTTGTATGCGGCATTAGAAAGACATTATGTGGCGAAAAATAAAAACCTTAAAGTTATTCGGGAGTCCGGATACTTACGATCTCACCAGGGGCTTGGCCCTTGGAGGCCAGTCCTCGTCGTCGTCACTGTTGTTGGTGGAGCAGTCCGGGGGAAGAGTTTTTCCCTTCTTGGACCCTTCGGCCTCCCTTGTTGGGGAGGCCTTCCTTTTCTTCCCTCCCCCCGCAGGGGGAGAGGCTTTCTTCTTCTCCTCCTCGCCTTGGTGGGAGGAGTCGGCCTCGGATTCATCATCCGATAGCACTTGAAAACAGGAACTCTTTCGAGTCCCCGTGGCCTTCTTCTTGGCCTTCTTCTCCGGCACCACGTGGGGTGCCGGAGCCAGCAGCCCTGTTAGGCGGGCGTCCGCTGGGTCCTCTGGCAATGGGGCCGGACAAATAGTCCGTTCGGCCTTCGCCAGCCATTCCTGTCAAAGGTAAAGAGAGTTTAGATCCCGCATAGAGTCAAACTATGGAAAACAAGTGGTGAAATCACTTACCTCGTCGGCTAGACGCTGCGAGTGGAATCCGCGTTCTTCGGTAGCGGATGCGGGAGCTTCGGCGCCCTTGAACAGCACCTTCTAGACATCTTCGTACGTAGTGTCGAAGAGCCCGCTCAGGGTCTGGTGCTGCGCCGGATCAAACTCCCACATGTTGAAGCCCCATCGTTGGCACGGGAGAATCCGGCGGATGAGCATGACCTGGACTACGTTGACAAGCTTGAGCTTCTTGTCCACCAGCTTCTAGATACAGGCTTGGAGTCCGGTCAGCTCCTCCGAATCCCCCCAGATCCGGCCACTCTCTTTCTAGGAGGTGAGCCATGTAGGGATGCCGGATCTGAATTCGGGGGTCGCTGCCCAATCAGGGTCACGCGGCTCGGTGATGTAGAACCACCCCGATTGCCACCCCTTGCTGGTTTCCACGAAAGTGCCCTCCAGCCACGTAACATGGGACATCCTGCCCACCATGGCGCCTCCGCACTCCGCTTGGCTTCCCTTCACAACCTTCGGCTTGACACTGAAGGTCTTGAGCCACAAGCCGAAGTGGGGCTGGATGCAGAGGAAGGCCTCGCACACGACGATAAACGCCGAGATGTTGAGGATGAAATTCGGGGCCAAATCATGGAAATCTAGGCCGTAGTAGAACATGAGCCCCCGGACAAAGGGATGAAGTGGGAAGCCCAGTCCGCGGAGGAAATGGGGAAGAAATACTACCCTCTCATGGGGCCTGGGGGTGGGGATGAGCTCTCCCTCGTCGGGGAGCCGGTGCGCGATGTCACTGGACAAATATCCGGCGTCGCGCAGCTTCTGGATCTGCCCCTTCGTGACGGAGGAGGCCATCCACTTGCCTCCCGCTCCGGACATAGTTGGAGAAGGTTGAGGTGAGAAGTGCGGACTTGGGCGCTGGAGCTCGAGTTCGCGGAGATGGATAAGCCAAGGAGGAAGAAGGCGCAGGTAAAAGGGTTGGATCTTTATCCCCTTATATGGGCAGACAAGAACATGTGTCCCCACCGGCCTGGTAAAACTCGCTTATCTCCCAAGCGTCACAATCAATGGCGCGGTTGGGTTACCCACGTCCGTATTGGTGGGAATCCCGGAATAAGGGGAACACGATCTCTGCTTGGACAAGACGTGCCAAGGAAACCGCCTTGCTAAACGCATGGAGGTGGAACAATAAAAACGATTTGAGTAAAGGCTAGGTAATGGCATGACGGCACACCACAAAATACGTCAGCAGATTGAACTTGTGTAATATTATTCTCTCTACAGTGGTACGTGGAATTTATTTTTGCAGAGCCGGACACTATCCTGGTGTTCACAATCTTCTATAAATTATTCGGAGGAAGAACCCGCCTTGCAATGCCGAAGACGACATGCGCGCCGGACTCGTCGTCATTGAAGCCTGGTTCAGGGGCTACTGAGGGAGTTCCGGACTAGGGGGTGTCCGGATAGCCAAACTATCATCATCGGTCGGACTCCAAGACTATGAAGATACAAGATTGAAGACTTCGTCCCGTGTCCGGATGGGACTTTCCTTGGCGTGGAAGGCAAGCTTGGTGATACGGATATGTAGATTTCCTACCATTGTAACCGGCTCTGTGTAACCCTAGCCCTCTCCGGTGTCTATATAAACTGGATGGCTTTAGTCCATAGGACGAACAACAATCATACCATAGGCTAGCTTCTAGGGTTTGGCCTCCTTGATCTCGTGGTAGATCTACTCTTGTAACACACATCATCAATATTAATCAAGCAGGACGTAGGGTTTTACCTCCATCAAGAGGGCCCGAACCTGGGTAAAACATCGTGTCCCTTGTCTCCTGTTACCATCCGCCTAGACGCACAGTTCGGGACCCCCTACCCGAGATCCGCCGGTTTTGACACCGACAATTACCCTCCAATATCTCGAGGATACCAAAAGAACGTGTTGCTTCCTATGAGTCTTCATCTGGTATTGCTCCTCACCGGTTTCATATTTCCCCTGGGTTCTGATTTATTAGTCACTCAAGAACACCGATGAATGAATCGATCCCGCACTCCGAATCAATAACTCTAAGTGATTTTCGTTGCTTACGAGTTAAATACCCCCTCAAGTCATTCCTAGCCTGATCGGGTATATCATTATTGTGCTAATTTTAACTGTGCTACCTAGTCTTTATTCCTAGAGCACAACTTTTCGACGATGAGCGAAGCTTACGTCGGTCTTCCTCATCTTATCATTCCGCCTTGAACAGCAAGCTTGATTTTGAGTTTGTCACGTACTCGTGGTTCCAATAATATTTCGCTTCATCATTCCTTTGACTTGATGTCATTGCCGATCGATTACTTCTTCATGAAATCTCTCGACAAATGTGTCATGATCGTCATCAACTATCTGAGCTCTTCCAGGATATCAATCGAATTCGTGATGAGAAATACCATCCTTGCCCGTCGTTGGTTTGTGTTATCATCGACAACATTCT
>NC_041393.1:238259614-238263289 GCF_002162155.2 Triticum dicoccoides
ACAAACTTATTCATAAATTTTGGAAATACATCCTTTTTGACATGTGGTGGATTGCTGCTGAATCCTCGGCCACCTCCTCATATTTTCCTTGCTGAAATTATATGACTTATTTTATTAGTTGTTTCGGATGAATCCTTTTGTGTTTCCGAAGTCCGACCTTTACCTGTTGACCATATCAATGCTATCTTGAAGAATGAGGTGGTACTCAAACATCAACCAGAACATTGAAAGCACAATGCTAAATGTTTCTTGATCAGTTACCCTAACACCGCTGTATGGGTAATATCATGATTCTTCCCTCTCCCCATTATCTAAATGCTTTTGAACTTGTTGTCCTATCATGTATATCCTGCTCCGCTTTTCCTTGGGAAGGATATACTCCCAACTCTTATGTGTAAATACATCTTCCTTTCCATTGGGTTGTTTGATTTGATAATCATATTTTTCCTTTCCATTGGTATGTTTAACCCTTCTTGTGATCTATATGATATAAGAAGTAATAATTCCCTGCTTATGTAAACGCCTCGGTGTACTACTCTATCAGTAAGACCCCGTTACTATTGTTGATGACATTTCGGTAACCACCGATGGAAGAGAACCTTGCCTATAGGTCCGCCTCGTTCAACATGCAGGAAAATGGTTCTCTTCGTCCCTCGCCCTTGGTACCAACGTTGTCCCCAACATAACAGGCATGCTATTCTTTGACATGCCTCGCTATCATGGCCATGCAAGATGTTAGCGTCCTTCCTACTTTTGAACCACATGGTGGGCCCATAACCCACAGTTCCACAGGATTGAAACCTGACTCCTATACATCCTTGATTCTAAAGTATCCTTTTTCACTTGCCTTCGTATGTAATTCATGAGCCACCTTCCTAGTGATCTATTCTAGTATCAGACGCAATAATTTTTGTTGTTATTGTTGCTCTGAACCCCTTTCCCCTTTTGATTAGGCATCGAATGATTGCCTGCCCGTTAAAACTTCTCATGGCACCTTCATACTTTGGTCTTGATGTTTTATTAAGTTTCAACTCGATACATACTTCCGCCTCATTCCTTGAATTGTCACCAGATAATTAACCCTATAAGGGTCAGTTCTCCCGAAATTACTCTTTACTTCTCCACTTAAATCTCGGGACGAGATTTCTTGTAGTGGAGGAGATTTGTAACACCCCCAGTATCATTAATCCCTGTTAATGATGCCATGTCATCATGTTACTGTTGCTAATCTTCACTTGATCCAAATCACAATTCAAATTCAAATCCAACCTAAAGTCAAAAATTCATATTTGTCAGACATGAAATCTAAAATGTTCATCTTGTGCCAAATAATCCATAACTAATATTGGTAGTGAACCAACGTTTTTGCAAATGTCTAAGTGCCCTAAACCACTTTAAAACAGTGGCTAAAACTATAGTTTAAATGCCTTTTTAAATAACGAAGGTTGCAACTATTTCAAAAGCCTCACAATCTTTTTTGTGGCAGTGCCCAATAATTCTTTGAAATTGTTTTGTCCAGTGGCATATTTTTGCAAAGTCATTGTGGCTAAAAAAAAGGCAAAAGCTACTGAAAAAAAGGAGAAAAGGAAATGCAGAGGAGAGAGAGAGAAAGCCCCCTGCCTCACCTGGGCTTCGGCCCACCCAGCCAGCCGACCCAGCTAGGCCGGCCACTCCCCCTCCTGGCCATCCCTCTCCTCTCTGTTCACGCGACCGAGCCACCCCAGCTCGTTCCCACCAGACCCGGCGCGGCGCCCCGCGCTGCCACGTCGCCGGCGAGGGGATAAGGGCAGCCCCCGATGCCTCGGGCTCCCTCCCCGCTCGCCACTCCATGCTACTCTCCCTCTCCGCCTCTCCCTCTCCCCACCAAATCCCCTTCTTCGCTTCACCCGAACGCCCACCATCGCCGTCCACCTTGCTCCGACATGACCACCGGCCACCACGCACGTCTCTGCCATGACGCAGCTCCTTGTCGTCGTCCTCTACGCACCCTGGTGCCATTCACAAGAGCTCGGAGGCGCTGGAGCACCGTCACGCCGTAGTCTTCCTCCTCGAGACGCCGGAGCTCCACTGGCGCCGTTCGTCTGCCCCGGGCCTCCCCCGAGCCTGCTCTGCTCCTCTACAGGCGCCCTGTGAGCACTTACCTCTCCTCCCCTTGCTCCCCCGCTGTTTCCCGTGCCCATATGCCATCGTTACCGCCGTGGCCGAGCCCGTCGCCGCTGTCGCGCCATGCCGTCTCAGCCACCACCGGTCGAGCTCGCTTTCGAGCACGGCTTCGTGCCCCTAGCACTTCCAGGAGGCCTCCCAACCGTCCGCGCCTCCTCCCGTGCCTCCCCGTACCCTCTAGCCTCGTCTCCAACCGCGCCCGAACGCCAGCGTCTGCCCCGCCTCTCGCCGTCGTCGTTCCAGACCGTTACGGGCCGCGCCGCCACTGTAGCTGGATGCGGCGTCGAATTCCCGTACGAACGCGACCAGCCGCGGCCGATTTGGCGCCCCGTAGGTTTTCCCAACGCGCTCCCGAGCACCGTGGCCGCCTCCGCTCACCGCCAGTGATGCTCCGGACGTCCCCGACGCCGGTCGTCGTCACCATCGTGTGCGCGGCGCCGAGCCGCGCCCTTAGGTCTAAGCCGCAGGTCCGGAGGCCCCCTGTAGCGCGGCCCCAGCCAACTCCGGCGAGGCGCCGCCGTTGCCTTGGTCATCGGAGCTCTCTCTCCGGCGCCGACGCCGACGTAGCATAGTGGGCCCCGCCCCCGAGTCACTGACCAGTGGGCCCTGGTGGCCCAGTTGACTGGCTTGACCCAGTCAACTGCTGGCTGGGCTGCCCAGTGAGACTAACATGTGGGCCCCACTTGTTTAAAACATTTTCTAAATAAATAAAACTGCTAGTTAAAATCTGTTATTTAATTAGTAGTTAGTTAGTCACTGACACTTGGGGCCCACTCCTCTAATCAGTCTGTTAGATTAGTTTAACCCACTGTTTTACCCAGAGAGGCTGACAGGTGGGCCCCACCTATCAGTTTGACTAGGCAGCAGGTCAGCCGAATGTTGACGCATTGCTAATGTCGTGCTGACGTCATCTTCCATTTCTGTTAATTTGGATAATTCCAGAAAATACTTTAATCTTTAAAAATTCATAGAAATTAAACCGTAACTCGGATGAAAATGTTTTCTACATGAAAGTTGCTTAGAAAAATCCAACGATTCTGAATGCGCGGTCCGTTCATCTGTCACATGCCGCTAGCATGCTGAACATGGAACTTTCCCCTCTCTTTCATCTGTCCGGAAAATGCTTAACACTAGGAAACCCCCTTCAGATGTTTTCCCTCTTCGTCTGCAACGTGTAGTACCGCGTTAGATCACCCCTAACACCGCGTTTTACCATGTTATGCTTGATGATGCTATGTTTGCTTTATATTTACTGTTTCTTCCCCCTCTTCTCTCCGGTAGACCCCGAGACCGATGCCGCCCCTGTGATCGACTACGTCGATGACGACCCCTCCTTGCCAGAGCAACCAGGCAAGCCCCCCCTTTGATCATCCTGATATCGTCCATTCCATTCTCTCATGCTTGCATTAGATGTTGCTACTATTATTGTTTGCTCCTATTCTACTGCATAGCCTGTTTATTGTAACCTGCTATTGTTACCTACCTGCTTATCCTAAACTGCTTAGTATAGGT
>NC_041393.1:238263572-238301796 GCF_002162155.2 Triticum dicoccoides
CGCTGGATTATCAGAAGACCCGGTCAACGGGATCGAAGACCAGGACCCGACACCTCACGTCACATCACGCCCCTTCGTTGCTCAACTCTGCAGAGTTACTATTGAGTGCCGAGGGTGAGACCTCTACAGCACTTCTGATGTTAACCCTGTAGTGTAGCTATTCGGTCGTGGTCATCGAGGGTGATTCCGCCTTAACCACTTCCGATACGACTCTGTCGTGCAACCCCTCAAGTGTGAACCTCGGGGGTGATTCCTCTTATGTTCACCTTGATGATTACATCGAGTGGAATTCACCGGGGGTGATTCCTCGGGTTTTCCCCTTGATGTTTAGACACACAGTTACTATGATTACTATGACTTTACACTGAACCATGTTACTAAAGACGGGTCGACCCTGAGGGGTACCCGCGCGAGCATAATTACGAGTGATGAGGAGTCGGGTTGACCTGGAAGGTGCCCGTGAGATAATTACGAGGCATGGCCGGGCATTCTTAGCCCTTGCCGCAAGTCCTCGAGACGGGGCAATGGGGTCACATCTTTCGTGAGTCTCTGCTTGTTACCGCGCGTTCCTAATCCACTACGATTTGGATATTTGATCCGAGGGGCCTCTGGCCTGATAGCACTAACCATCACGTGGGCATAGTATGGGCGTTCTGCGTCGTATACATCAGCCGAAGTTTAATAGACGTCAGCGATTGAGCGGCGCGCGCCGGGTTGGACTGGTAAGCACCTGCCTTTTTAGGGAGGTAGCTAGGTGCTAACCGGCCGCGTTCGCAACGTGCAGGAGTTCCCGGGGAGATGGCCCATGACCCCTGGGGGCATAGGTTTAGTCCGGCTTGCTGACCTCTCTATTAAGCCTAGGTCGGGTTGCGGCGTATTGTTTGGCCGAGGCCGGGCATGATCCAGGAAAGTGTGTCCGGCCGGAGTTAATCGAGCGTGGTGGGTAAGTTGGTGCACCCCTGCAGGGAAGAACTAATCTATGCATAGCCTGTCCTACGGTAACGGACACTTGGAGTTGTATCCCGATTGATACAACTAGAACTGGACACTTGTGATGAGAATTGGATTGTGATGAGGTGATAACTAGATAGTATGGCTCTGGGATTTCTTTCTCGCAGGGAGTCGAGAAAGGATCTCCGGCCGAGGTTGATAACACTACTACTACTCTACCTTATGCTACTCTACTCCCTCCTGTTTGCTGCAAGATGGTGGTTTCCAGAAGATGCTAGTCTTCGATAGGACTAGGCCTTCTCTATATTCTGGTATTTCTGCAGCCCAGTCCACATATACAGCCTTCCTTTGATAATGTTGCATATGTAGTGTAGATCCTTGCTTGCGAGTACTTTGGATGAGTACTCACGGTTGCTTTGCTCCCCCTTTCCCCCCTTCTTTCTTCTTTCTGGTTGTTGCAACCAGATGGTGGAGTCCAGGAGCCAGATGCCACCTTTCTTCTTGCCTTTTCGATCGTAGATGCTTTTCCGCTAGCCTTCTTAAGGCAACCTTGTCTAACTTATGTCTGTACTCAGATATTGTTGCTTCCGCTGACTCTTGTGTATTCGAGCTTATGTATTCGAGCCCTCGAGGCCCCTGGCTTGTAATATAAAGCTTGTATTTTTTTAATTTGTGTCTAGAGTTGTGTTGTGATATCTTCCCGTGAGTCCTTGATCTTGATCGTACACATTTGCGTGTATGATTAGTGTACGATTGAATCAAGGGCGTCACATCCAAAGTAGTGGGTGCATCACTATCTAAAGTTTTGACCTCTTCAAACCCAATTTTGTTGTTTTTATCATTAAGATAGTCACCCTCCGAACAATTGGGATGCCTTAAAATTAAAGTTGAATCATCTCCAGTCCCCTTTTCATCAAGTTTTATATTACTAAACAAATATTCAATAGGTTTCACACCAATCATTTTAATTTCTTCATCATTGTTATTATAACAACCGGGTGCGAGCGTTTTTTTTCTAGAAATTCGCGTCTACCTTTCATCCTTTCAATTGTTTTTTCTAATTTCATCAACAATGACTTGGATATACTTTAAAAATTCATATATTGCATCCTTTTTATGTGGCCAAACTTTAATTTTGAGAGTATCCACATCATGAGCAATTGTATCCATGTTTCAAGACATATCATCTACCTTGTTTAGTTTTCTTCTACCATAGCACTGAAAATATTTTGATAACTAATAAATTATTTAATGTTGTTCCCAAGTTCAGTAGGTATCCTATTATTATATAAATTACCATAGTTATTAGAGGGATTATCGGGATACGGTAGAGGATTATAATTTCCTCTATAAGCATCGTTGTTGAAATTATTTCTAGCGACAAAATTCACATCAATAGCATCATTATTTTTCTTAGTCAAAGTAGATAATGGGATATAATTAGTATAAACATGTGCATTTTTACTAGTAAGCATATTCATCAGAGCATCCATTTTATCATTGAGTAGTAACTTCTTTGACATAATGTACCTTCCTACGAGTTGGAGCTCGTTCGGTGTGCCATTGGGAGAAATTTGATGTCATATTATCGAGAACCTTCATGTATTCTCCTAATGTAATTTCCATGAATGTACCACCTGCAGCGGAGTCTAGAAGATTTCATGAGACAAAGTTTAGTCTTGCATAAACAATTTGCCCTATCATCCATAAGCTTAATCCATGAGTGGGTTAATTTTTAATCATTAATTTTATTCTCTCCCAAGATTGTGCAACATGTTCTTGCTCATGTTGTTTGAAGTTCATGATTTGATTTCTAAGAGATATAATCTTAGCGGGTGGAAAATACTTAGTAATAAAAGCAACATTACATTTATCCAAAGAACAAATAGTATTGCGAGGTAAGGATGAAAACCAACTTTTAGCTTTATCCCTTAATGAGATGGGAAATAATTTCAACTTAACAATATCATTATCCACATCTTTTTTCTTTTGCATATCACATAATTCAACGAAGGTATTAAAATGGGATGCAACATCTTCATTAGGATTTTCAGCAAATTGTTCTTCCGTAATAATATTCAGCAATGCAGCATTAATATCATATGACTCCACACTAATGGCAGGAGGAGTGAGGGAGTCCTGGATTAGGGGGTGTCCGGATAGCCGGACTACCATCATCAGCCGAACTATCATCGGCCGGACTATCATCATCGACCGCACTCCAAGACTAAGAAGATACAAGATTGAAGACTTCGTCCCGTGTCCGGATGGGACTTTCCTTGGCGTGGAAGGCAAGCTTGGCGATACGGATATGTAGATCTCCTACCATTGTAACCGACTCTATGTAACCCTAGCCCTCTCCGGTGTCTATATAAATCGGATGGCTCTAGTCCGTAGGACACAACAACAACCATTACAATCATACCATAGGCTAGCTTCTAGGGTTTAGCCTCCTTGATCTCGTGGTAGATCCACTCTTGTAAACATCCACAATATCAATATCAATCAAGCAGGATGTAGGGTTTTACCTCCATCAAGAGGGCCCGAACCTGGGTAAAACATTGTGTCCCTTGTCTCCTGTTACCATCCGCCTAGACGCACAGTTCGGGACCCCCTACCCGAGATCCGCCGGTTTTGACACCGACATTGGTGCTTTCATTGAGAGTTCCTCTCTGTCGTCACCTATAGGCTCGATGGCTTCTTCGATCATCATCAACGACGCAGTCCTGGGTGAGACTTTTCTCCTCGGACAGATCTTCGTATTCGGCGGCTTCGCATTGCGGGCCAACTCACTTGGCCATCTGGAGCAGATCGAAAGCTATGCCCCTGGCCGTCAGGTCAGGTTTGGAAGCCTAAACTTCACGGCCGATATCCGCGGGGACTTGATCTTCGATGGATCTGAGCCACAGCCGAGCGTGCCGCGCTGTCACGATGGGCACGACCTAATACTGCCGCCGGACAGCGCCCTGGAGGCCGCACACGAATCCGCTCCGATCCATAGTCCAGAGCCGATCGCTCAGATCGAGGACAGATGGTTGGACACCGCCTCGGGAGCCGCAACTTCTACGGCGATGGAGCTGAACACTTACCTTGTCCCGCATAAAGCTCATGACTCCAAGGTGCCGGACTCTCTGCCGAACTCCGAACCTCCCGCGCCCCTGCCAGTCGAATCCGACTGGGCGCCGATCATGGAATTCACCGCTGCGGACCTCTTTCAGCACTCACCCTTCGGTGATATCTTAAATTCGCTGAAGCATCTCTCACTATCCGGAGAGCCCTGGCCGAACTACGGCCAGGATGGTTGGGACGCGGACGACGAAGAAACTCAGAGCCCACCCACCACCCACTTCGTAGCCACCGTCGACGATCTAACCAACGTACTCGACTACGACTCCGAAGACATCGACGGTATGGACGACGATGCCGGAGACTATCAAGAACCCGCGCCTACAGGACACTGGAAGACCACCTCGTCATACGACATATATATGGTGGACACGCCAAAAGATGGGGACGGCGAAGAAGCAACGGAGGCTGATTCCTTAAAGAAGCAGCCCAAGCGCCGACGTCAGTGGCGCCGCTCTAAATCCCGCCACAGCAAGAATGAAGATTCCGGCACAGGAGATAATAACACCCCAGAAAGTGACGAAGACAATCCCCTCCAGCACAATCCAGCGCAGGAGGAGGCAGAAGCAAGCCCTCACGAGAGGGCGGCAGATGAAGAGGTCGAGGATGATAATTACTTACCTCCCTCCAGAGACGAGGCAAGCCTCGATGACGACGAATTCGTCGTGCCTGAGGATCCCGTCGAACAAGAGCATTTCAGACGCAGGCTAATGGCCACGGCAAACAGCCTAAAGAAAAAACAGCAATAGCTTCAAGCTGATCAAGACCTACTGGCCGACAGATGGACCGAGGTCCTCGCGGCCGAAGAGTATGAACTCGAACGCCCCTCCAAAAATTACCCAAAATGCAAGTTGCTCCCCCGACTAGAGGAGGAAGCATACAAACCTGCATCACCAGCGCACAATACGGCAGACCGACCACCTCGTGGCCGCGACAGAGAGGCCTGCAAGTCCTCCACCAAAACCGTACCCCGGCATCGCTCAAAAAGCATGAAGCCACGAGGGAACGCGCCGGACTTGCGGGATATATTGGAGGACAAGGCAAGACAATCCAGATCTATCTATGGATCACGTGGGCGCCCCAAGACCCACGACGAATACCGTCGCGCCGGATACAACTACTCCGGCCGGGCCGAACACAGCAGACAACACTCTTTGGAGCTACGTCGCGACATTGCTCAATACAGAGGCGCCGCACACCCACTATGCTTCACTGACGAAGTAATGGATCATCAAATCCCTGAAGGGTTTAAACCCGTTAATATCGAATCCTACGATGGCACAACAGACCCCGCGGTTTGGATTGAGGATTATCTCCTCCATATACATATGGCCCGCAGCGACGATCTTCACGCCATCAAATATCTCCCGCTCAAGCTTAAAGGACCAGCTCGGCATTGGCTTAACAGCCTGCCCGCAGAGTCAATTGGATGCTGGGAAGACCTGGAAGCCGCATTCCTCGACAACTTCCAGGGCACGTATGTGCGACCACCAGACGCAGATGACCTAAGCCACATAATCCAGCAGCCAGACGAATCGGCCAGGCAATTCTGGACACGGTTCTTAACAAAGAAAAATCAAATCGTCGACTGTCCGGATGCAGAGGCCCTCGCTGCCTTCAAACATAACATCCGCGACAAGTGGCTGGCCCGGCACCTAGGACAGGAGAAGCCGAAATCCATGGCAGCCCTCACATCACTCATGACCCGCTTCTGTGTGGGAGAGGATAGCTGGCTAGCTCGCAGCAACAACCTAAGCAAAAACGCTGGCAGTCCGGATACCAAGGACCGCAATGGCAGGTTGCATCGAAACAAAAACAAACGCTGCATTGACGGCGACAGCAATGAGGATACGGTAGTCAATGCCGGATTCCGAGGCTCCAAGCCCGGTCAACGGAAGAAGCCATTCAAAAGAACCACTCCGGGCCCGTCCAATTTGGACCGAATACTCGACCGCTCCTGTCAAATACATGGAACCCCCGAAAAGCCAGCTAACCACACCAACAGAGATTGTTGGGTATTCAAGCAGGCAGGCAAATTAATCGCCGAATACAATGACAAGGGGCTACACAGCGATGACGAGGAAGAGACCCGGCCGCCGAACAACAGAGGACAAAAGGGATTCCCCCCTCAAGTTTGGACGGTAAACATGATATACGCAACGCATATACCCAAGAGGGAGTGGAAGCGTGCACTAAGGGACGTATACGCGATGGAGCCAGTCGCCCCAAAATTCAACCCATGGTCCTCTTGCCCGATCACTTTCGATCGAAGAGACCATCCGACCAGTATCCGCCATGGCGGATTCGCCGCATTGGTTTTAGACCCAATCATCGATGGATTTCACCTCACGAGAGTCCTGATGGACGGCGGCAGTAGCCTGAACCTGCTTTATCAGGATACAGTGTGCAAGATGGGCATAGACCCTTCAAGGATTAAACCTACGAAGACAACCTTCAAAGGCGTCATACCAGGTGTCGAGGCCAGTTGTACAGGCTCAGTCACACTGGAAGTGGTCTTCGGATCCCTGGATAATTTCTGAAGTGAGGAGTTAATCTTCGACATAGTCCCATTCCGCAGTGGCTATCACGCTCTGCTCGGACGAACCGCGTTCGCAAAATTCAACGCGGTGCCGCATTATGCATACCTTAAGCTCAAGATGCCAGGCCCTCGTGGAGTCATCATGGTCAACGGAAACACGGAACGCTCCCTCCGAACGGAGGAACATACATGGGCTCTCGCGGCAGAAGTACAGAGCAACCTTTTTAGGCAATTTTCGAGTCCGGCCGTTAAACGACCGGACACGGCCAAACGCGCCCGGAGCAACATCAACCAAGACCACCTGGCACGTTCCGAGCATGCGTAGCAATGCGGCCTCAACCCCAGCCCTCGCTCAACTGTAAGACAAACTCTCCGCGTACATAATTACGCCCTGGAGATACCATGGGCATAGGGGGAGAGGCACAACCACAACAGACCCAGAGTGCGGTTCAACCACACCAGGGGCTCCCAAGTGTGTCACTCTTTTTTATCTTTTATTTCTCTCTTTTTTATACAGAACTCTGTCCGGCGGCGAACCTGCCGAACTCATGATGCAACAGCCAGGGAGGGACAAAGGCCGCGACGAACACTCAGGTGGTCTCCATTACGAGCATTAAATTTGTTAAATACACCATTCTGCGGCCTACCCCTGGAGGGAGACACCTTTAATTCGTCCAATCCCTTGCTTTCCGCACTATTTGTATCATTCCGCACTCATAGCAGATCTTCTTGAATAAAATGCAGCACTTTTTGCCCATAATCGCATTACCTTATATATATATATGTTCATTTATGACATGTTGCATTCGTACATTTTGGTACGGCCAAATACACCAAGGGCTTATGTTCCCCGCATTATGGTGTGATAAAGTCCGAACACTTTCACAAGTGCGGCACCCCGAACTTATAGCATTATATGAATCGGCTCCGAATCATGTCTTGGGTCAATAGTTGGGTTTGCCCGGCTCCCATGTTTGGCACCTTACGTTCCGTTCTATCGTCTAAGGTAGCACTGGGAGAACCACTGCGATTGCGCCCCGGTTGAGCCGGGTTAACGCCTTAGTGGAGAAAGCTAAAACTGACTGTCATGATAAGGCGAGAGACTGGTCGCTATTCGAGAGGTCCTTTCGGGTCCTTAAAGACCTACGCCGCTTCGAGCGAAGTTCCGGATAATGCCCGACGAAAAGGCGTGGATAGCGCCCCTAATTCGGTCTTCCGAATACTAGGGGCTTCGCCGTAATTTAAAATTATAGAATTCTATGGCTAAGTGAGAGTGTTCAAGCACTATAAGTCCGGTTGCCTTGTTCATTGTGTTGAGCGCCTCCCTAGATGGACCCAAAAATGGGAACAAGAGTGCTCAAGTTTATCCCGAACACCCCAGCACTCGTGGCATGGGGGCTGAAGCCGACGACTTGCCATCTCTCAGATTTAATAAACGGCCGCACAGAAGGTAATATTTTAAATTAAAAAGCGTTGCTTAGCGCATATGAACAAAGTTTTCAGCGCAGAGGATAACACATTGCGAATTTACTCAATAATTACATCCCTGGGGCACTCATCCGCAATCTTGCGGGCACCCTTCAGGACAGTCTTATAGTACATTTCGGGCGTACGATATTCCTTGCCCACTGGTGGCGCGTCAGTGATTAGCTTCTCCGCATCCAGCTTGCCCCAATGCACCTTTGCGCGGGCAAGGGCCCGACGAGCACCTTCAATACAGGCGGAGCGCTTGATAACCTCCACCCAGGGGCACGCATCCACCAACCATCGCACGAGGCCGAATTAGCTCCCAGGCATGGCCTCTCCAGGCCACAGCCGGACTATGAGGCCCTTCATGGCCTGCTCGGCCGCCTTGTGGAGCTCGACCAGCTGCTTCAGCTGGTCGCTAGGGGGCATCGGATGGCCAGCCTTAGCATACTGAAACCAGAAGACCTTCTCCATTGAGCTCCCCTCCTCGGCTCGGTAGAATGCGGTGGCATCAGACACGCTGCAAGGCAGATCTGCAAACGCCCCTGGAGAGCTCCGAATTCGGGTAAGTAACACGTAATTTACATTCACATGCTTGCTTTGCATGAAAAATGCCTTACCCGCCGCTATCTTCCTCACCAACTCAATCTCCTGAAGGGACTTATGGGCATCGGCCTTGGCAGTCTTGGCACTTTCGAGAGCCGAGGCAAGCTCGGACTCTCGAGTCTTTGAGTCACCCTCCAAACTCTCATGCTTCTCCATGAGAGCCTGGAGCTCTTGCTGAACCACCGCCACCCGCGCCTCCTGCTTTTCTCGCTCTGCCTGTTCCGCGGCCGCATTACGTTCGGCCACAGACACGGCCTCCTTTAGGGTCGCCACCTTGTTCGTGGCCCCTACAGTACCCATGTTATCCTTGTTATTTTTTGTTGCAACCTAAATCCTTTTCTGTAAGGTATAAGTTCAAAGTGGTGTTACTCACCTTCTTTGTCCTGGAGCTGCTTCTTGGCGCGGCCGAGCTCTTGCTCGGACCGCTCGAGCTCCTGCTTCAAAGCACCGACCTCCGCAGTCAGTGTGGTAGAGGTCAGCAGCGCAGCCTGCAACCCATATTGACATAATTTTTTAGCAACCCTGCGTGTATCTCTTTTTTTTCAGATCCTCAGTCCGGCTTTTCTTTCCGAACACCGAACCAAGCATCAGGGGCTACTGCCTATGCGGTATTACATTGCATATTTTTAACTTCTTACCTCAAAGCCTGATAGAAGGCTACTGCAGGCTTCGGTCAGCCCGCTCTTGGCGAGCTGTACCTTCTGAATCACCGCACTCAGAATAGTGTGGTGTTCTTCCTTGATGGAAGCGCTCTGGAGCGCCTCCAACAAATTGTCCGGCGCCTCCGGTTGGACGGAAGCCGCTGGCGTCACGGTCTTGCCCTTCTTGCGAAGGGGCCGCCGGCTGGACTCGGGAACCACTGCGGGTTCCGATATGGAGTCCGGCGCACAGTCCGGGAGGCCGCCTTGTGGCGCCTCCGGAGCCTCCCCCTGATGGGTCCCTTCTTGGGATCCCGCCTCGGCGTCCTCGATGTCACGAGGGGTGGAGGCGGTCGGGATGGAGTCTACATCCGACGGAGCCAACGACCCGCTCAATGAAGCGGGGAGATCATCATTGGCCGGACTACATGCAGCATGCGGCATCAGAATGACACGATGTGACACAGAAAAAGAAATTGTAAATCATTCAGGAATCTGGATACTTACGATCTCGCCGGAGGCCTGGCCTTTGAAGGCCATTCTTCCTCGCCAACATTTATGTTGGCGGAGCTGTCCAGGGGAATAGTCCTTCCCCTCTTGGACCCTTCGGCCTCCCCTGTTGGGGGAGCCTTCCTCTTCCTCTCTCCCTCCTCTGGGAGAGAGTCCTCTTTCTCCTCCTCGTTTTCGGGGGAGGAGTCCGCCCCGGAGTCGTCAGACACCTGAAAATGGGAACTCTTTCGAGCACCCGTGGCCTCCTTCTTGGCCTTCTTCTCCGGCACCACGTGCGGTGCCGGAACCAGCAGCCTCGCTAGATTGGCGTCTACTGGGTTTTCTGGCATGGGAGCCGGGCAGATAATCTGCTCCGCCTTCCTCATCCAGTCCTGTCAAAGGAAAAGGGGAAATTAAAGCCCGCATAAAGTTAAACTATGAAAAGCAAGTGTCCTGTAAAGGGGTAGAATCACTTACCTCGTCGGCTTGGCGCTGCGAGTGAAATCCGCGATCTTCAGTCGCGGATGCGGGGGCTTCGGTGCCCTTAAACAGCACCCTCCAGGCGCCTTCGTACGTCGTGTCGAAGAGCCCGCTTAGCGCCTGGTGCTGTTCCGGATTGAACTCCCACAGATTGAATGCCCGCTCTTGGCATGGGAGAATCCGGCGGACGAGCATGACTTGGTCCATGTTAACCAGCCTGAGCTTCTTCACCAGCTTCTGGATACAGGCTTGGAGTCCCGTCACCTCCTCCGAACTACCCCACAGCAAGTCCTTCTCTTTCCAGGAGGTGAGCTACGTGGGGATACCAGATCTGAACTCGGCGGCCGCCGCCCACTTAGGGTCGCGCAGCTCGGTGATATAGAACCACCCCGATTGCCACCCCTTGACGGATTCCACGAAGGCCCCTTCGAACCAAAGGACATTGGGCATCTTGCCCAACATGGCGCCTCCGCACTTCTCTTGAGTGCCCCTCACTACCTTCGGCTTGACATTGAAGGTCTTGAGCCACAAGCCGAAGTGGGGCTGGATGCAGAGGAAGGCCTCGCACACGACGATGAACGCCGAGATGTTGAGGATGAAGTTCGGCGCCAGATCATGGAAATCCAGGCCGTAGTAGAACATGAGCCCCCGGACAAAGGGGTGAAGTGGAAAACCCAGTCCGCGGAGGAAGTGGGGAAGAAAAACGACCCTCTCATGGGCCTGGGGGTGGGGATGAGCTGCCCCTCGTCGCGCAGCCGGTGCGCGATGTCACCGGACAGGTAGCCGGCGCTGCGCAGTCTTTCAATGTGCTCCTCCGTAACGGAGGAGGTCATCCACTTGCCTCCCGCTTCGGACATAACTGGGGAAGGTTGAGACGAGTTGTGCGGGCTTGGGCGCTGGAGCTCGAGTGCGCGGAGATGGATAAGCAAAGGAGGAAGACGGCGTAGGTGAGAAGGTGAATCCTTATCCCTTATATGGGCGGGCGAAGTCTACGCGTCCCCCACCGGCCTGGTAAAACTCGCTTATCCCCCAAGCGTCACCATCAATGGCGCGGTTGGGTTACCCACGTCCGTATTAATAAGAATCCCGGATTAAGGGGGAACACGGTCTCTGCTTCGACAAGACGTGCCAAGGAAACCGCTTCGCTAAATGCGCTGAGGTGGTAGAGTAAAAAACAATTCAAGTAACGGCTTGGTAGTGGCGTGACGTCATGCCGCAAAAAACGTCAGCAGATTGAACTTGTGTATATATTATTCTCTCTACGGTGGAATGTGGAATTTATTTTGCAGAGCCAGACACTATCCTGGTGTTCACAATCTTCTATCATTCGGAGGAGGAACCCGCCTTGCAATGCCAAGAAATATACGCGCCGGACTTATCGTCATTGAGGCCTGGTTCAGGGGCTACTGAGGGAGTCCTGGATTAGGGGGTGTCCGGATAGCCGGACTACCATCATCAGCCGAACTATCATCGGCCGGACTATCATCATCGACCGGACTCCAAGACTAAGAAGATACAAGATTGAAGACTTCGTCCCGTGTCCGGATGGGACTTTCCTTGGCGTGGAAGGCAAGCTTGGCGATACGGATATGTAGATCTCCTACCATTGTAACCGACTCTATGTAACCCTAGCCCTCTCCGGTGTCTATATAAACCGGATGGCTCTAGTCCGTAGGACACAACAACAACCATTACAATCATACCATAGGCTAGCTTCTAGGGTTTAGCCTCCTTGATCTCGTGGTAGATCCACTCTTGTAAACATCCACAATATCAATATCAATCAAGCAGGACGTAGGGTTTTACCTCCATCAAGAGGGCCCGAACCTGGGTAAAACATTGTGTCCCTTGTCTCCTGTTACCATCTGCCTAGACGCACAGTTCGGGACCCCCTACCCGAGATCCGCCGGTTTTGACACCGACAAGGAGCAATTGGATTTCTAATAAAATTATTGTTATTAGTATTCGAGAAGTCACACAACTTAGTGTTTTTCTTGAGACATACTAGCAATTCAAGCAAGCAAGCAAAATAAATTGTTTTTGTGTTTTTTGTTTTTTTAACGAGAGTAATAAAGGCAAATAAAAAGTAGAACAAGCAAATGATAATGTGTATGAAGGGACCTTGAGTTGTTTGATGAAGTCTCCTGACAACGGCGCTAGAAATTCTTTCTGGTACTTGTGAGTTGCGTTGGGTTTTTCCAGAAGAGGAAGGGAGATGCAATATTGTAGAGGATAGTATTTCCCTCGGTAGAGAACCAAGGTTGTCGAACCAACAGGAGATTCATGCAAATTACCTTTAATTAGTAGTACCTAATCACACAAGAGCAAACACTTGCACCTAACATGGGCAAGAGGGTTGTCAATCCGCTTGTACTCATTAACTATAAGGATCAAATCAGATATTAGGAGATGTATGAATTGCAGAATAAAATAAAAGTAAAGAAATTGCATCAAGGTATTTAGGATTTTAGTAATATGTTTTAAATGTACCCGGCGCGATAGTTTTCACTAAAGGCATCTCCCTCAAGAACATAGAAAATGTGGGTACACAAATTACTGTTCGGCAATTGATAGAAAAGCGCATAGTTATGATGTTATTCATGGCATGATGAGTACATATGCATTACACTGTGACAATTGGTCCATTCAACTTACTAACGCCTACTAATATTACTCCACTTCGAGAGCACTTCTATGCTTGCCTCTCTAGGTATTAAGTTCATGACTGATGTCGCTTGAACTACGTCGGTATTTCCACAAAGAGGAAAGGATGATGCAGCACAGCTACGGTAGGTATTTCCCTCAGTGATGAGACCAAGGTTATCAAACCAGTAGGAGAACCAAGCAACACTATGTAAACACTACCTGCACACAAAGAACAAATACTTGCAACCCGACGTGTTAAAGGGGTTGTCAGTCCCTTTCGGGTAACGGTGCCAGAAATTGTCAAGTTGACGAAATAAAAATTGTGATAGATTGGATAAATAGATCTCGATAAAACGCGAATTAAAATAAGTAAATAAAAAGTGCAGGAAGGTATTTTTGGGTTTTTGGAAATATAGATCTAAAAACAAAGGTGGCAAATAATAGATCAGAAAGCAAATATGAAGAAGGATAGACCCGGGGGCCGTAGATTTCACTAGTGGCTTCTCTCAAGAAAAATAGCATACGGTGGGTAAACAAATTACTCTAGGGCAATTGATAGAACTTGAAATAATTATGACGATATCCAGGCAATGATCATTATATAGGCATCACGTCCAAGATTAGTAGACTGACTCTTTCTTGCATCTACTACGATTACTCCACACATCAATCGCTATACAGCATGCATCTAGTGTATTAAGGTCATGGAGCGGAGTAATGCAATAACAATGATGACATGATGTAGACAAGATCTATTCATGTAGGAATACACCCCATCTTGTTATCCTTAATGGCAACAATCAATACGTGTCTTGCTGCCCCTTTTGTCACTAGGAAAGAACACCGCACGACTGAACCCATCACAAAGCACCTCTTACCATGGCAAGAAAAGTCGATCTAGTCAACCTAACTAAACGAAAGATTCAAAGAAGAAATACGAGGCTATAAGTAAGCATGCATATAAAATATCAAAAGAAGACTCAAATAATGTTCATGGATAAAATAGATCTGATCATAAACTCAAAGTTCACCGTATCCCAACAAACACACCGCAAAAAGAGTTACATCAAATAGATCTCCAAGAGACCATTGTATTGAGAATCAAAAGAGAGAGAGGAAGCCATCTAGCTACTAACTACGGACATGTAGGTCTACAATGAACTACCCACGCATCATCGAAGAGGCACCAATGAGGATGATGAACCCCTCCGTGATGGTGTCTAGATTGGATCTGGTGGTTATAGAACTTGCGGCGGCTGGAATTGTGTTTTGACGACTCCTGTAGGGTTTTTGGATTTTCGGGGTATTTATAGAACAAAGAGCTGGTGCGGGAGGCGGCCAAGGTGGGCACAGCCCACCTGGGTGCGCCTGGGCCCCCAGGCGCACCCTGGTGGGTTGTGCTCCCCTCAGAGCCCTCCTCTGGTACTTCTTTGGCCCAATAGGTGTCTTCTGGTCCAGAAAAAATCTCCAAAAAGTTTTGCTGCGTTTGGACTCCGTTTGATATTGATTTTCTGCAAAGTAAAAAACAAGCAAAAAAATAACAACTAGCATTGGGCACTATGTCAATAGGTTAGTACCAAAAAATAATATAAAATGACTATAAAATATTGTAAAACATCCAAGAATGATAATATAACAACATGGAACAATAAAAAATTATAGATACGTTGGAGACGTATCAGCATCCCCAAGCTTAATTCATGCTCGACCTCGAGTAGGTAAATGATAAAAACATAATTTTTGATGTGGAATGCTGCCTAACATGTTCATCACATATTCTTTGCTTTTGTAGCATGGACATTTGGACTTTTATATGGTTCAAAGCAATAGTCTAGTTTTGACATGAAGATTTCTATACTCAAGCATAGATCATCAAGGGCGACGTTGCCTACATAGATCGTGCATGCAGGGTGGGCTAGTGGGTTGATGTTGCTCGGCCTGCCCCGTTAGCAGTGAACGTGAGGGAGCCAAACGTTAAGTTGTCCCCCGGCAAGAGGTCGTCAGAGGATGGGGTAGATCCGATCTAAGATCGGTCTCCAGCTGGCGCCACCCGTGCCTGGCGCCAACTAAGGATGCAAAATGTTGTCAGAATCCTCGATAGGGGTCCAAGCTTAGATGGAGATCACATGAGGGTTTTATCCAGACTCGGGCCTCTGGAAAGTAATATCCTACATCCTGCTCGTTTTGTTTATTCATGGTGGAGGGATACCTTGTGCGAGGGGTTACAATGGTGTAGAGATTTCTACTGAGAGTTTTCTATCCAAGAATAGATGATTATGGAGGTCTCCTGCCCCCCCCCCCTTATATAGACGGTGGAAGCCTAGTGTTTATAGAGAGGTAGATGTGATCTCTCCTACCGTCGACCTTGTTTTGGAGGGCAAGAAGGTCTCTAACACTCTTCTAGGGTTTCTCCTTTGCCTTGGTGGGCTCCCAGTTGACACCGAGGTCAGGCTCCCTTCGATGACCCACCCCTGGTGTATGACACCGTCGTCTACCATGTAAATGTCGTAGGTGGAGGTTGTTTCCCACCTACGAGTGTGATTGATGGCAGTTGGTGGAGCCGTATCAGAAATCTCACCGATGTCTTGATCTATGTCTGTTACCTCCCCGAAGGCACTTGCTAGAATGTCAGTTAAGTCCTCGACAGTAGTGACTAGGTGGGTGGAGGGTGGGATGAAAATTCCAACTTCTCCCAGTTTTTCCCAGATCTGATTGTACACCGAGGTCCGATCATCTGAGATTACCAGGCTCTGAATCCGATATAACATCTCATTCAGAAATGCCTTGTCAGCCTCGCACATATCCTAATTGAAGGTTAGGCTTAGCTGGAGTTTGCCGAGATCTAATCTGACATTGTCTCGGGGTCTTCGTCGGTCAAGCTAGATGCCTGATCCATCATTGTAATGCTCAGCTCCGGGATCAAGGTTGGATCTGAGGTATGATCGATGACATGGTCCTAATCCGAGATCTGGATGGATGTGTCAGTGTGGTCTTTGGCCTGGTCTGACACCCAGCCCGAAGATGTGAGAGCACCATGGGAGTCCGCACCGTACTCCAGATTCCCAAATCTGATGATCTGCCCTCGAGCGAGCTTTTTGATCTGGCCGAGGTGGCTAGTCGAATCGGCGTAAAGCGTGATGCTGTCGAAGACAAAGAGTTTTCCCGAGGAGAAAGTCATGCCACAGTCGATGTCGTCATCATTCTGAAGGCAAGCCATCGAGCCGCTTCGGCTACGTAGAGGGACCTACATGGGCCACCAATGACGGAGTCGAATCCGGCAAATCTCAAATATGGGGTCCCGATCCAGTAGCCTTATCACGATGGTAACAGGACAGAGAGTGGACACTGTGTTTACCCAGGTTTAGGCCCTCTTGAAGAGGTAAAACCCTATGTCCTACTTTGTTGTAATTTTTTTTTGAAAAGTGTATGACAGTGGGAGAGGCTCCCACTGACTTTGTATTACTCACAAGGAACCAGTTACAACATCATTACAAGTGGGTTTTAAGGCCCCCTGGACATGACACCTATAGGTCCACCAAAACAGTGTCTACAAGCTTTGAATGTATGATTCTAGGGAGGGACGCAGGCCCTCCTTACAATTGTTAACTAACAGAGCCAAAAGCTCTTTGAATCTAGCCAGCCATGAGCCAAACGAGTGTGGAATCCCCTTGAAGTGATTATTGTTTCTCTCCTTCCATAAACTCCAAGCAGCCATCAAGAAAATATCCATAAACAATGGCAGGTGCCAATCATCTTTGCCAGCATGTATCATGGATAGCCTATTCCCAGAACTTCGCCAGAGCACGCCAACCTTGTCCCAGCAACATCGGCTGAACGGGCAGTTGAAGAAAAGGTGCTCGACCGTTTCCTCAGGAGGGTTTTGGCAAAGCATGCACGTGTAGATGTCCCCAGCCACAGCAAAGTGCTGACGCTTGAGCATATTCCTGGTGTTCAGTCGATCAACCATCGGCAACCATCCAAACATTTTAAACTTGATAGGGCTCTTGGCCTTCCAGACCCAACCAAAGGCCACATCAGCAACTGTGTCCCTGAAACAGTGTTCATAATATCTCTTGGAGGAAAAAGGCCCTCCAAGGTTGCAATCCCATGAGTCATGGCAATCACCGTCCAGTAGGAGATGCACGAACCCCTGCTGGATTTCTTTGATTTCCTCCCTAGCTTGCATGGATAAAGGTAAGTGGAATATCAAACCTGGGTCGGAGGCAGTGAGAATATTAACCACTGGTTTGTCTTCATTCAGATAGAAGGAGAAGGCTCTGGGGTAGATCTCCATCAAAGGTGCATCACGATCATCGAACCATGCGTCTTTCCAGAACAGGGAGGAGGAACCATTGCCCAGAGTGACCTTGGTAATCCCACAAAAAACATCACTGAGCTGCATAATGTCACGCCACTAGAAAGAGCCCAAAGGTTCCACTGCATGTGGAATTCTGTCAGAGTAATATGTATCCCAGATCAGGTTCACCCATGGGACATCATGACGGTTGTATAAGTTAAACAAATGTTTTAGAAGAAGGGCAACATTTTGGGTTTTAATATCAATGACACCCAGCCCCCCTTTGCATTTAGGTCTACAAACCAATTCCCATGCAGTGAGGGAATAGTTTTTGATGCCATCAGCGGAGTTCTTCGCCCAGAGACAATATCTGCATAGCTTGTCGAGGTGCTCAATAACTTTGGGGTGCACCTTGATCGTTCACATGGCATAGATCAACATGGAGGTGACGGCCGAATTGACCAAGGTTAGCTTTGCCCCGGAAGACATTAACGCAATAGCCGTTGAGAGCTTCATTTCCACCCCATGTACTAGCGGCATGAGATCAAGCAGCATCGGTCTCGTCGTGCCCATGGGGAGACCAAGGTACGTGAAAGGCATAGAGCCAATCGAGCAACCGAAAATGTGAGCCAGGTCAAGTGCGCGTTGCTGATCAAGGTTGATGGGTATAAGCGTGGACTTGTGAAAGTTGATCTTCAGACCAACAGATGCAGCATAATCTTCTAAGATAGCTTTCATGCGGGTTGCTTGGTCAGGACAGGCAGGCATGACATGGATGGTATCGTCAGCGTACTGCACCACCAGATAGTCCCCGTCGCGGCTACATGGGATGGGTAGATCAATCAATCCACGAGCAAAAGCATCATTGACCGCGGCTTGGAGAAGATCGGCGGTGAGGACAAAAATCAGAGGAGAAAGGGGGTCACCCTGGCGCACCCCGCATTTGCATTTGAATTTTCTGCCAGGAACCCCATTGAGTAAGACCGAGGACACACCAGAACCAAAGATACAGTCCATCCAACCCAGCCACTTGTCGTCAAAGCCCATATGCTTCATGATCTCCATCATCGGGGCATGTTCTATGGTGTCAAAGGCTTTGGCAAAGTCCAGTTTTAGCAATATAATCTCACGCGACGAATTTTGACACTGGTGGATATATTCAAATGACCAAGCAAGGCAATCTTGAATAGTTCTCCCCTTAATGAAACCATATTGGTTTCGATGGACGATCCTCAAGATAACTTTCTGCAACCGGTTGGCCAATATTTTGGTGATAATTTTCAGACAGCAATTAAGCAGGGTAATTGGCCTATAGTCATTGGCAGTTTCAGGTGACGATGTTTTAGGAATCAAGGTAATGAACCCCTCAATGATGCTGGATATATCAAGGTTGCCTTCATGGAAATCTTGACACATTTTATAGAAATCCTCCTTGATGATTGGCCAGCACCTCTTGAGCAAGCATCCATTAAAGCCATCAGGGCCCGGGGCACGATCGGTCGGCAATTCTTTCACCATTGCGTCAATCTCCTCCTTAGAGAAAGGCAGAGACAACACTTCCAGACCAGGGACACGTCTGATGAGTCGGTGGAGGTTGAAACGCATGGTAGTGGGTTTGGAGGATCCCAAATGATCCTTGTAGGTTTTATACAAAACACCTTCTTTGCCAATGTGATCACAGACAACAACGTCACCATCCCGCAGGTTAGCAATTGAGTTATGCCTAAACCTCTCAGTCTCCAGAGATTGAAATAGTTTAGTATTTTCATCTGCAAACCTGAAATATCTCACCATGCACTATTTCCTCCAATACTCGTTCTGATAATTTAGCAGCCTATTAAGATGCAGCTTCAGAATGCACCTGAAGTTCTTTTCCTGTATGAAAAGAGTTCTTTTATCTTCTAGACTGTCTAAATACACGAGAGCTTCATTACTGTTTTGGATCAAGATTTTGAATTTGGAGATACCACGGCTCCACCTCTTGAGTTCATACCGCAGGTTTTTCATCTTTTTGCAGATAAGAGCAGCAGAATTTGGAGCGTGACAAGGTTTGGACCAAGTTCGTGCGACCACTTCAGGGAAACCCTCATGCTTGACCCAGTAGTTTTCAAACCGAAAAAGCTTGGACTTGGGGATTTTGGACTCAATGGCTACCACGCAAGGGACATGATCTGAAACCGGTTTGCCAAGGGGCAAAACCATAGTGTTAGGGAAAATAGTGGTCCAATTAGACGATAAGAAAAACCAGTCAAGCTGTTCAAGCAATGGATCATCTTGCATATTACTCCAAGTGAACGAGCGGCCTTTAACAGGCAACTCCACTAGGGACTATGCATGGATAAATTCATTGAACAACAGCATAACAGCAGCATCTCCCCCAGGTTTGTTTCTATTGGCCGGAGAGCGGATGAAGTTGAAATCCCCCAGAATCAACCAATTTTCATTACTGGGTATGTTAAGATCGAATAACCAAGAACTGAAATCCACCCGGCGCTGGCCAGAACAGGGACCATAAACGTTAACTAAATTCCATACCTCATTCGATTGAGTGGAAACGAAAGAGACACCCATAGCATAGGACTCAATCAACCATGACATGCCCACAAACAGAGAGCTATTACAAACTATGAGGATACCACCCGAAGCACCCACAGACGGGGCAAAAACAAACTTGTCAAAACACTTAGGACAGAAGGTTTTAATGAAAGCAAGATCAAAAGTTTCACGCTTAGTTTCTTGGATGCAAAATACCGAACAACCGCTAGAGTCTATCGCGTTACGGAGAGCCAAAAGTTTACTGTCAGAGTTTATGCCTCTGACATTCCACGACAACACATTCCAGGATTTATTCATGGTGGCCGAAGAAAATCAGTCTTCAGAAGAAGGCGCCAGCTGCTGGCCATCCAGCAGCTTTTCCTCTGAAAGATCAGCAGGAGCAATCCCACAGCGGCCACCCACCAGTTGGATTTCTTCGATTGAAGTAGGAGGTGGACTCAGAGTAGAAACCACGAGAGCAGGAGCAGCAGCCGTAGAGATTGCCAGAACAGAAGGCACCGCACGGGCTCTCACCTTCGATTTAGCTTGCTTGACATCCGTAGCCTGGTTGACCTTGAAACTGTTGTACTTGGTAGATCTGGTGCTCCTCCTGACAACAGTAGTGTCCAGTGGCACACTAATCATGTGTGACCTGGTGGCCACAAAGAGGGAGGATGAGGCAATTGTTTGTAGAGCAGTACCACGAGCAGGTGCCTCCCTAGTCAGAGATGCAGTGTCATAGAACAAAGCCGATATGATGGCCTCAAGCCCAGGTGAATGATCAACAATAGACACACCAACCCGAACAGGCACTAAATCCATCTGCAGAGCGCAAGGAATGATGCTAGCACCCAGACTAAAGTTCATACCAAAGTGCACAGAGAGGAAATCCGGTTCAGGCGATAACTTGGAGATGCACTCAACAAAGACAGAATTCAAAAAATTCTGAATAATTCTGAATGGGTTAAGAGGGAGCATAACTGTCACAGAATTCAGATCAGGTAGAGCCGGGTGTAGATCCTCTTGAGCATACCTCCAAACCAGAGCAGAAAATCCTGATCAATAGCAAACAGCAGATTAACAAAGCCACCACCAGCTCGAAAGAAATCAGAGCGCGCCAAAGGACTACCAAGTACAAATTCATTCGCCGGAGCTTCCACCTGCGCAATCTCTTCATCGGAAGCCCAAACATTAGACAGATTATCATGGATGTTGTGTTCTAGGTCCACTCCATCCATCAGAGATGGTCCATCATACTGAAAAAAGGTTCTGAAGCTAAATCCGGAGTATGGTGGAGGAACCACAGGCCATGCACGCCACCCATTTTCCTGAATCTGTTCTGGCTCTTGAGTAGGTGGGTTCCAAGCAGCCTCATTCAGAGCATCTTGAGCGGCCATCTCATCAATCCTGGCCTGCTGCATGATAGTATAGAACGGAAGCTGGTATGGATGCGGTGATGCATTAAGGAGGGGAGGAGCTTCTTCCGTGCCAGCCAGTCCAGGGATTGTATTCCTGCCATTGAGCACGTAGACTGGGACTGACCATGAGCGACCAAGACTAGGTAGCAGGCCCACCCGGGTAACCAACAAGCTGTGAGGAACTTCAGTAACATCTTTGATATGGCACTTAACAAGAACACGCGCCTTGTTCTGTCCAGGGTGCAGCCAGACCAGAAGCTTGCCAAAATTAGATATCGCCTTATGAATGTAGTGCTCTATCTAGTAATCCATAGGAAAAGCAAGCAACAATATCCAGACTTCATAATCAAAAGAAGGTATGCGCATATTAAGTCCCTCATCATGCGGAACTAAAGAGAAAGTGGAATCCTCAGTTAGGGCATGCGGCCCCTCTCTAATCGCTGCATCCCTACTCTCCATGTCCGCGAAAACCACACACCCAATGCCAAGCGGGTAAATGAAATCATCGAGGAGCTCATACTCTAGACCAGCAACAATAATGCGGCAGACTTCAGCTAACTAAAACTCCTTCTGATGATCAGGGACAGGTGGATCGACAGAGACGATTGCGTACCTATCATGGTTGAGCGGAGGGTCGTCCACCACCATGACATGGCGCTGAACACGGTGAGCTGGACATCTGTCAAAAGTCAATCCGACTGGAGCAAAGTCGAACGGGCGCACCGAGAAGTTCGCCATCGGAGCAGTTCGACAGCGAAAATCAGGAGCAGGAGCCGCCGGCGGCGAGAAGTAGCAGGAGTTGATGGTGGTTTTGGTGGAGGTAGCAATGGTGGCGTGCTCGAGGGGGATGGCACGGCAGTCGATTGGTGATTTTGGCAGGCGGAATTGACTACACGAGGCGGAGGGAGTCGTATCGACAGGCAATGGGAGGCGTCCACGTTCGATGGGCTTGAGGTATTCTATTTTCGAACCCAAACTTTGCGAACATGTGTGTCCTGAATAGTACAGGCCATACCAACCTTCACAAGATTATCTGCCATAGAAGATATCGGGATATTCCTTGCAAGGATCTCATCAGAAGCCGGTGCATGCAATCTCTTATGTGTCCAACGCACTTTAGGCAGCCGTCTACAGCTATTGGGCCAATGGGCTCTATGGCCAAGATAATGACAAAAGGAGCACCGCCGAAGCCCAGGGCAATGGATGCCTCTGTGACCAGCAGAAGAGCAGGCCAAACACAGCAAGGATGGTGTGGCGCGGCCCATAATGCATGGCTCATGACGTGAACTAGATGGAGCAACAGACTGTGTCGAAACATAGGAGCAACACAAACAATTTCCAGATTCATCCCCACACCTTTGACAAAAGATACCAGAACAAGATAAAGGCGAATGACCAAACCTATCACAATGAGAACAATGTTTCAGCCATTCATAGATGTAGTCGTTAGTGGGTATACTAGGTAATTCCACCATTAGCTTAACCGAGTCATCATCATATCCAACTTGCCAACCATCAAGGATATGGAAAAGTTTTTCATCCGGAATATCATCCCATAAAACTTGGAAAAAACGATGACCGCGGAAAGATGGGAGAGTGGCATGAGATCCGGCCATATTCGGTATATAAAAATCTCCAAACCAGAAAAGATAAGGTTGATCCTGAGAATCCGGCCCCTAAAAACATCCAAAAGAAATCTCCGGTGGGGTGACGTCGCCGGAATGTGTCACTGTCGGCGAGGATAACAACCCCAAATTAAGAAAAACCTTGAGCGATGCGGGATCAATATCACCTTTGGATGAAAGCCACTTAGATTTGATTGCCGGACCAGGCGAAGATGCCAATCCATTGAGCTGAGTATCCGCATGCCAACCAGCGATCAGTGGCCTAGAACATGCACCACGGTGCAAATGAAAATGGCAGATGAAGTCCGGCCAGATACGATCACGTAGGCCAAAAATAAAATGACCCACATGATTGGAAGCCACCGAGAACCGAAAATGGCGATCACACAGGCAAAGCACTTTGAAACCATCACTAAGACCTCCAATATAGGATTGAAGATCCAATCCCACCGATTCAACCAAGAGAGGAAAAGACGCCGAGGAGAAAGAAACTTCAAGGAAGAACTCCTTGGAGTTAGGGTTGGGGACGAAATGGACCGTAGATCCAAAATGTTTACGCACCTGATCCTCGACCTTGAGGCCGGGGAGAAATGCCAATGGAGAAGGCCATCCATTGGGGGCGCCGGCGGGTGCAGCTAGGGCAGAAGGCCAAAATCGCCATTGGAGTCGCCATGGGGGGGTGGGGAGGTGGGAGTCGCCATCGACCCTACTTTGTTGTATTGATTATGGATTGTGTAAAGAGTACAAGTTGGTCTACCTCGGGATCGTGTATGAATGAGTTAGCCCCTATGGTCTAAACACCTCGGCGTATATAGACACTGGGGTACCTAAGTTTACATGTAGGTCGGCTACATCTGGAGATAAACATGCTGAAGATTGCATCTGTGCCTTGGAGTATGTACAAAGTCTTTGAAGGATTCCATCTTGATTGCTTCTTGGGGCTTGACAAATGTGGCCCACTTGTTGGTTATTTGGGGGTCCTCGGCCCATCCCATGTCTCAAAGCCGATGTGGTTAGCTGATGTCTACTACACAACCTTCTTCTTGTAGACGTTGTTGGGCCTGCAAGTGCACAGGTTTGTAGGACAGTAGCAAATTTCCCTCAAGTGGATGACCTAAGGTTTATCAATCCATGGGAGGCGTAGGATGAAGATGGTCTCTCTCAAACAACCCTGCAACCAAATAACAGAAAGTCTCTTGTGTCCCCAACACACCCAATACAATGGTAAATTGTATAGGTGCACTAGTTCGGCGAAGAGATGGTGATACAAGTGCAATATGGATAGTAGATATAGGTTTTTGTAATCTGAAAATATAAAAACAGCAAGGTAACTAATGATAAAAGTGAGTGTAAATGGTATTGCAATGCTAGGTAAGAAGGCCTAGGTTTCATACTTTCACTAGTGCAAGTTCTCTCAACAATAATAACATAGATAGATCATATAACAATCCCTCAACATGCAACAAAGAGTCACTCCAAAACCACTAATAGCGGAGAACAAACAAAGAGATTATGGTAGGGTACGAAACCACCTCAAAGTTATTATTTCGGATCAATATATTCAAGAGTTCGTACTAGAATAACACCTTAAGACACAAATCAACCAAAACCCTGATGTCACCTAGATACTCCATTGTCACCTCTAGTATCCGTGTGCATGATTATACGATATGCATCACACAATCTCAGATTCATCTATTCAACCAACACAAAGTACTTCAAAGAGTGCCCCAAAGTTTCTACCAGAGAGTCAAGACGAAAACGTGTGCCAACCCCTATGCATTGGTTCATGGGCAGAACCCGCAAGTTGATCACCAAAACATACATCAAGTGGATCACGTGATATCCCATTGTCACCACAGATAAGCACGACAAGACATACATCAACTGTTCTCAAATCCTTAAAGACTCAATCCGACAAGATAACTTCAAGAGGGAAACTCAATTCATCACAAGAGAGTAGAGGGGGAGAAACATCCACTACAAAAAACAGACACATCCGTGACATTTTGGGCCGAACGATTTTTTTCTGTCATGCATATGACACTTCTATGACGATAATTGTGACAAAACCCGGTATCATCATAGATGTGGTGGGATCATACTTCTATGACAAAAAATCATGACAGAAAATGGGCTTTTTGTCCTGGGCGGGCCGGAGACGCAGCTGCATGACATTCTTTGGGCCGTCCATGACGGAAAAAATCGTGGTAGAAGCGAGGGGCAGGAAAATTTCGGGGAGTTGCCGGTTACGGTGTGAGGTCGGGGGCGGAGCGATGCGCGATTCTATCGTACGTACGCGCGTGTGTGCGAGGCGTTGGCTCTAACTGAAGCCGAGCGAGGCGTTGGGCTCTAACTAAACCCGAGCGATTACACTACAGGCTACGCGTTACTGAACCCGAGCGATCGATCGATGGCTGTTAACTGAACCCGATGGAGCGATTCCTTCGCTACTGCTGCTAACTAAAGCCGATCGATGTTGCCTCTGGGATGAAAAGTGAGCGTTGTGGGGGGGGGTTGGATGAACAGTGAGCGGTGGCGTTGCCTCTGGATGAACAGGAACCCATGGTGTGGAGGGCTGGATGAACAGTAGATGGTGGAGGGGTGGCCGTGGAGGGGTGGTTGAACAGGACCCCATGGTGTGGAGGGCTGGATGAATAGTAGATGGTGGAGGGGTGCCCGTGGAGGGGTGGTTGAACAGTAGCCGGTGGAGTAGCGCGCGGTGGAGGCTGGATGAACAGGAGCCCGTGGGGGCTGGAGGAGGTCGACGGTAGCCCGTGGAGGCTGGAGGAGGTCGACGGTGGAGATGAACAGTATCCCGTGGAGTCCCGTTTTGCGGTACGCCACACCCCTCCTCCCTCCCTCCCGTTTCGACCGTAGCGCTCCAACATAAGTCCGTTTCGTCCGTTTTGCGGTATGCCACACCCCTCCCCCCGTTTCGACCGTAGCACTCCAACACAAGTCCGTTTCATCCGTTTTGCGGTATGCCACACCCCTCCCGATCAACAGGACCCCCGTTTCGATCGTAGCGCTCCAACACAAGTCCGTTTCATTCGTTTTGCGGTATGCCACACCCCTCCCGATCAACAGGACACCCGTTTCGACCATAGGAGGTCTGTTTCCTCCGTTTTGCGGTACGCCAGGCCCCTCCTGATCAACAGGACCCCTTTTCGAATGTGGCCGGTCGAACACAAGGTCGTTTCCTCCGTTGTGCGGTATGCCAGGCCTCGTTTCCATCGCATGTTCCGTCCAAGCCCTCCCGATGAACACGACCACGCATTCTGTTCCGACCCAGCTGGTTGGCTCCCCATGAACACGATGACGATGTTGTTTCTCCGTTCCGACCCAGCCATGTACGTATGCGCGAGTAGGCGTTGGAGACCCTACCCATATGTACGTACGTGGCCGTATTTTCTTTCTTGCACCCTCACCGTTGTATGTACGTGTACATGCTACGTGTGCACCTCTACTACGACACGTGCGCGCCTCTACTACGACACGTGCGCGCTCTACATCGACCAGTATGTACGTACACGTTCGCGACCAGGATGACAACGTTACATACGCTTCGACCAGGTGGGTCCCGACTGTCAGGCACTTCCTTGCCTGCGAAGATGTAGCTGGTGGGTCCCAGCAGTCAGGGGGGCGAATCGTTTTTTTGGCCCGGACGTACTTCCTTGCGTGCGAAGGTGTAGCTGCTGGGTCCCAGCAGTCAGGGGGGCGAATCGTTTTTTTTTCCTGGAGGCACTTCCTTGCGTGCGAAGGTGTAGCTGCTGGGTCCCAGCAGTCAGGGGCGAATCATTTTTTTTGCCCGGACGCACTTCCTTGCGTGCGAACGTGTAGCTGGTGGGTCCCAGCAGTCGGGGGGCGAATCTTTTTTTTCAGACGCACTTCCTTGCGTGCGAAGATGTAGCTCGTGGGTCCCAGCAGTTAGGGGGCGAATCATTTTTTTTGCAAAATACGGTGGCCCATCCGGTGGGTCCCCGCTGTCAGGTGGAGGAATAATTATTTTGCACGTAATAAGGAGGCACTTCCTTGCGGCTGCCGTGGACCCAGCTGTTAGCCTCTCCACGTACAGTCCATGTTCGATGGAAGTCGTTCCTTGACCACGTTGACCACGCCGCGCCGAGAGCACCACGGCGGTGGACGACGACGAGGCCTAGGAAGGGGACGACGCAGAGCCGGGGAAGACGCGGCAGTGGATGCACACACGGAGAGGAGTACGAGGGTTCACTGGTTCGGCTGCGTTGTCGTCGCCGCAGAATAATAGGAGGTGTGGTCAGTGGGTGAGTGGAGGGATGGCCTGGCCAGCGGTGGGAGTAGTAGGGGGCGGTGAGGCCTCCGCGGCAGCACAGCCGGCCACGGGAGGCAAGAGCAGGCGGCACGACCGGATTTGCTTTGGGCGGCTGGAGCAAGAAGACCAGAGGTTGAAGAAGCACGACGGCCGTTGGATGGACATCGTACGGTCACTGCAGCTAGAACCGTTTATATTGACTAAGTTGACAAAGCCCTTGGTACGTCAACTTAGTAGGCCCACAGGTCAGCTTCCGAAATGGTGCGCCCCAGATGTCAGGGGGATGAATCATTTTTTGGGCGGGTGAAGCTAGAATATCCGAGATTGAAGAAGAAGCACGACATCCGTTGGATGGACATCCAACGGCCACTTCTGCTAGAACCTTGTGTTGACTATAAGTTGACAAAGCCTTGCATACCCATCAACTCTGTTTTTTTAGGGGACGCGTCAACTTAGTAAGGCCAGAAGTGTGTGGCAGAGAACTTATAGCCCATTTGAGATTTGTAAGAATGTGTAGCCCATTTTTGAATTCTAATGGAATTTACTACAGCCCATTTACAGTTTGTTAAAAGTACAGTCCATTTCAACCAACCGTTCAAAACAGAATTCAATAAAATTTCCCACATTTTGATGGGATCCGGATATTTTTATCCCGAAATTTTAGTCAGATTAAATACAATTTCAATATAAATTTATATTGCGTAAAAATCCAACGAAACATTCCGCTCGCAACAATTAATGAAATTAAAATTTTCAATATTCCAAAAATAATATTTTATAAAGTAATTACTGTTTGGTGCACTTTTTTATAGTTACAACCCAGTTTTTATAATTATATCCCATTTATTATTTCTTAAAGCCCATTTTCTTGTTAAGCCTAATGCATCCCTCCTAGGAAAGATTTGCAGCCCAGCGGGGCGGAGAATAACAACTTGACCTTGCCTGGGTATTTCTAAAAAAAGTATAGCTGGGCTAGCCATTTTCAGCTTGAAAAAAATTAATATCTGGGCTGGATATCTGGCCTGGGCTAGACGGGCCACATCCCGCCCAGTTAATACCTGCAACGATGTTTTCGTTGTTGTTCAGAGGAGAAAAATTAATATCTGGGGTAAACATCGAAAAACTCTGCAGTGCTCACACCTCAAAAACACAAGTACTGCTCGAGCTGCTTGGTCCCAGCTGTCGGCCGCTTCTTGTGCAATTCTCTCGTTTATTGACTACTCCCTCCTTTCCGGTTTATAATGCTCAATTCAAAAATCTCACCAATCAAGGTAGATGGCGAGTGGTGGAATACTTTTTCTAGTTTTGCAAAAGCACCTAATTAATGCTCTTGTTATCCTCAAAAAATTATGTTTATCAATGCATTAATTGCAATGCATGCATGCATAAAGTACATGCATTGGTCAATTTTCTCTTAATACTTTCATACAATGATTTAATGCACCTTGGAATCTGAACATGTGATGGAAAACAACCAAATTGAGCCTTATAAAATGGAAAAACTAAAATTCTGAGATAAGCCCTATCTGTACTACTATATAGTGTACCAGTTTTGAGATGGATCCAGAGCATCAATCATAACCGTTGGTCTACAAAATCCAAGGGCTAAGATCAGCCGGATTCGCCATGAACAGTAGACTGTTGTTGCCTCTGCTGTGTTCTACAATATTCACGTGGCCCTTCCAGGAAAAAAAGGCCCAAATGTGATGCCTCATGGGCTATATTACTGCTTGAGCGCATGACGACTTGAGCCCAGATAAGAAGGTTTGGGAGGAGAATGGGAAGAAAAAATAATAGAGTAACATACAGTTTTTTAATGAACCTCCAGTATTTTAGATGTGAATGTACAGTTTTTTGTGTGAATATTAAAAACAATTGTGGGTGGAATTCCATTTATCAAAATCACTCCATTATACTTTTTCCGAGTCACACTCCAAAATCACTCCATTCTTTTAAGACGTGCATTGCACGTGCATACATACTAGTAAACCAGAAAGGAGGGAGTACATAGGTAGACAATGGTGTGGGACCGTGATGTCAGGAAACCAGGAGGAAGCAAAATAAATTATAGTTATATATATATATATATATAATAAGGAGGCACTTGCGTACGTGAGGCTATGGACCTGGTGGGTCCCCATTGTCATCCTATCCAAGTAAAGTGATCTCCTCGCCCGCGCGCGCTTTCCGCCCGAAACAGTCAGCGCCGGCCGCCCCGCTTCCTGGTGCAGGCGATTGCTCCGCCTTCAAACGACACAAGTGCTGTCCGTCCGTCCATCTGCCGCACACATTAATGATACGCGGTTGCCGAGGCGGCTACTCCGGCGTCACATGTTCGTCCCTCCGCCCGCCCACCATTGCTATATAAACTGTTGCGTCGGCCATAGCCGCAGTCATACGCATATGTTGCCTTTCTCTGTCCACACCACTACTGCCCACCATGGCTTCCTCGCGCTCCAGCGCTCTTCGGGACGAGCGGACGACAGACCACAAGGAGATAGCAGCCATTGCTGCCGATCGGCTGGCCGGCAGGTAGCTGGAGGACGATGACGTCCCAATGGAGAACATGGTAGTCGACGATCCGGCGCCAACCCCCTCCTCCACGCCATCCTCGCCGGTGCATTGCACCATGACCATCGGCGAGGCCCGTGCCCAATATATGGACAGGGTGAGGCAGATGCGTGAGGAGCAGTTACGAGAGGCGCATACCGACGCCGCCTACAACCACCATCTCCTCCAAGAGCACCTGCAGGCAGAGGAGAAGATTGCCACGGAGCGGGCGGAGCAGGAGGCGCTGCTCGACTCGTACCGCTCCACCCGCAAGGGCCGCCTGGCGGTACTGCATGCGGGTGGCGGAGGCTGCGGCCGCCTACAAAGAGGCTAGCAAAGAGGGCGATGAAGCGGGCGAGGCGCTGTTTGGCGAGACCGAGGACGAGGCAGAGGACAATGCCGGCTCCGACGAGTCCCCGCTCCACTGACGTCGATGACGCCCTGCTCCGCCGACGCCCCGCGGCGCCAACAATGAGGCATAGGACACTGCCAGCTCCGCCGAGGCCCCACGGTGCCAACAACAAGGCAGAGGACACCGCGGCTCCGCCGAGGCCCTGCCCCCGCCAACAACGAGGCAGAGGACATCGCCGGCTTAGCCGAGGCCCCACCGTGCCGCCAACGTGGGGGTGGATTTCCACCGCTCCACTGAGGCGCCGCCCGCCGGCAACGAGACAGAGGCATCGCCGGCTCTGCCGAGGCCCCGCCCCGCTGCCAACGAGGCCGCGCCACACAGAAAACAAGGAAGAGTAGAACACGGTAGGTCGCCGCCGCTCGGGTCCAAGTAAGGCCACCGCTGCTACCCTTCGGTTGAAGCCAAGCTAGGTGGGTTGACCATTGACGGCTGGTTAGCTTCTTGGCGGCGACGTGGAGTCCGAGAGCTGCGCTGGAGAAGAACGCTGCTTCTACTTAACTGCTGGTGCAGTTGGCTGACTAACACGTGGGCCCAACAGGCCACATGTCAGTTACGCAACTGCACCTGTAGTTAAGTCACTGAAGCTTCTATTCGGCTCAGCGGGACACAGGTGGGTAGCTTCGGTTAATTAATTATACCTCTAGCGCACCCCTTTTTAGTTTTTTTTCGAAAAGGAGGATGACCCCCGGCCTCTGCATCTGGGAGATGCATGCGGCCACAAACACCCCTTTTTAGTTGAAGAATGTATGAAATATAATGAAATCCGGCATGTTTATATGAAATCTGACCGTGTATGAATGAATTTATTTCGATTAGTTCGAATTCCTGTATCACTGGCATTGGATGAACATGCAAAACAATACGTACTAGCATTATTCCCAGGGTGATCACCACGTTTGTAGCAGTTTCACATGTACTCCCTCCGGTCCTTTCTAGTCTGCATACAAGTTTTGTCTGCAGTCAAAGTATCTCTACTTTGACCAATCTTATACAAAAAAGTATGCACTTTCACAATGTGCGAAGTAAAAAGGAACAGAAGGAGTACAAAGAGTTTGAGCAGCTTTTTAGAGTTTTTGTACATTGCAATCAAACACACAGGCCTGGCAATTCATAGAGAACATTGAAAACAATCGATGATTATGCATCTCAGCGACTCACATGTCAGAGGCAATATTTACTTCACAACTAAAGAATAAAGAAAAAATTGATCGCCGCTGCTGACAGCAAAGGGCGTCCCATTCAAAAATATCAAACACATATCTTGCTAAAATCAATGAGCAAAATTTGACAAGGTTGTCCCATTCCAAAATATCAAATGCCTACGATTGTGGAATGGGCAGGGTTTTCCATCAGTTCAGACATTGACATGGCAACTCGTGCTAAATAAACCATCTGTTCTTTTTGTGCAGTTCCACCAAAATCAATCAAATTCGCGCGTAGCTTGTATGATTTCGCCCTTATATGTTGCAACGCCTTGAACATATGGGCACCTCCTTTCTTGTGGTGGAAATGATGATTCGATGTATTCATGAACATTTCATGCAGTTCTCGTTGAAATCAAGCTAAGCACCCCCGTTTGCACAAATACAAAAAAGTGATTAGTATAAAAGCAAACTGTACTATGAATTGACAGTTTCAACAGGCACATATATGGTCCATGTAGAGCACACTTTTAGAAAAATGGAACTCACCAGAAAGAATCCTAGAACAACATTGTACTCGCGCATCACAGCAAAAAATGGCGATTTGTCAGTCCTTCTGAGCTAAAGTTAGTTTGGTCTTGTGGGGAGTAATGTAACCATCCTTCAACTGCTCCTTCTGATGAGAAGATAGACAGTGCTTCTTCATCCTGGCATAATCGGAACTAGTCACTTCATGTACTCCATATTCTTCTTCAGAGGAAGATGATCCTGTTGTGCAAAGACAAGAGGACTACTAAATGCTAGCATCCATGTTTGCTCGAAAAAAAGGAAAGGAAATATTTAAAATAGCACAGATGAAGCACTTCGCAAGGACAATACCACTTTTTCATGACAGTATCTAAATAGTAGCACAACACCAATAGAGATGACAAAGCTCAATCATATGGATGAAATCAGTGGGCGAGTACCAACCTTTGTCAGGAGGCTGATTGTGTAGAGCATACAGATGAAGCACTTCCCTGGAACCATCTGTTGCTATCTACGGGGGTGGCCATGCTTACTATATACTCCTCGATTAGTTTAATGTTTCCAACATCTTCTTGTGCAGTTCCACTAAAATATATGGTATCTTCAAAGAAGATCCCTGTTTACAAAAGTAGAGATAATTACGTATGGCATCAAATGAGTGGTAAAACAATTGCTCGTTCCAGCCATAGCAATAAATTAAGATGCAAAACTATATCATTACTTGTTTTATCACAGTTCCAGTGCTTCATTACAGCACCGGGAGTTGATTTTTTTTCTTCCGCTTGTTCTTCCCCGTCATCACTTGGTTCAATAACAGACAAGCTTCGCCTTCAATGTAAGATTTGGCATGTCAATTAGGGAGCACAAGTATAGTACTAAACTTAATTTTCTGATGAAAGTGGCAAAATACAGGCCAACAGTTGTGAAATATCCTTATCTTACCTCAATGGGATATTACGGTACACATACAGATTGGAAGCCTTGTCTCCATTTGTGCAGTTCACTAAAATCAAGCAACATTATCGTACAAGTAGCACAACATATGAAAGCACACTACAGAATCATGTGAAATAAGGCTAGTACTGACCTCTCATGATGCGGAATTCAAACAACTCACAAGAAGAAGATCTGAACCAAATTCGCCTTAACGGATAGGAAGTAAGATCTCCTCTTGTGCAGTTCCACTAAGATCAAGCAATCAAGCAACGTTGTCGGTGTGAAATTTTGGTTGAACTACACAAAACACTCTTAAAACAAAAGTGTTTTGTGCAGTGAAACAAAAGGTCACAATGGCAACGAGGTGAAGTAGATAACCTTGTTTAGACAGAGGTGCAAAGGAAACAATTAGTGGTCAATAACGGTGGATGACACAGAAGCCAACAAAAAGAAGCATCTACCTTATCTAAATGGGAAAGAAAGCAAGACAGTAGCATTACTCAAACGGTGCCATTGATTAATATTAACATAGAGATTATATTAACAATAAAATTCGTTAAACATGTAATTTTCTTTTAACTGTGGCATTGCATCAATTTTCCAGCGGCATTATTAGAGGGTGTTTGTTTACAGGGACATTTTGGTGTAGGGACTAAAAAAACTCCGTGTCAGTCACATCTAAACCAAACAGGAGGGACTTTTCGGGACTAAAAGTGGGCATTTGGGACTAAAGAAAGAAGACCCCGAGGGAGTCTTTTTGGGACTTTTTCCAAAAGTTGCCCCTGCCACGCATCGCACCTTGTTTCTATTAGTTCATTACTAGGGGTAACATGGTCTTTTATCATGTCATTTAATAACCTCTAGTCCATGTTTAGTCCCTGGAACCAAGCAGGTAGGGACTAGGGAGTTTTTAACCAAACAGGGCCATAGATTAACAACAGCTAATGAGTTGCACGGGACAGTGGATGCACCAGCACCATGTGCATCTACCGATGTACTGTGATCATGCACAGTCTGTTGCAACAAAGAACAAACAACCAAGGAGCATATTTGTGTTGGCCCCAGTTTTGTTATCTTTAGACACGTTTCCCTATGTGAGCGCAGCAAATCTAGTCCTGCTCAAATCTAGTCCCTTCCTTTCCTTTTTGAACTAGTACTTTCGCCCCTTCCTTTCCTCTTTGAACCACGTCCTAGATTTATGCGATACAACTTTCCCCACTACTTTCCCCCATTCCTTTCCTCTTTGAACCACGTCCTAGATTCATGCTATACAACTTTCCCCCTTCATTTCCTCTTTGAACCACATCCTAGATTCATGCTATATACAAATTTTCCCACTACTTTCCCCCACTCCTTTCCTCTTTGAACCACGTCCTAGATTCATGGTATACATGCAGCTAGAGCAATGCATGTGGAGTAAGTAAAATATACCTTAAGGTTCTTGGGGCATGGTTTGGTGGGCGACGGGATGGCGGCGAAGAAGAAGGGTCGGAGGCCCTCCCACGCCGCCGCTGGGTGGAAAGTGAATAGCAGCGCCGGTCGTGGATTCCCTCCCTCGCCGACGGCGACAGCGTTAAGCCACCTTCCCTTCCCGGCGGACGGATCCTGCCGGCTCTTTGAGCAGAAGTGAGGGGAGAGAGAGGCTAATGAAGTCTTGTTTAGATCTGGAGAGGGCGAGAGAGTGTGAAGAGAGCAACTACAAGCGCTGAGGCTCCGGCGTGTATATATATACTGGAGAGAGAGTGTGAAGCGTGCAAACCCTAGAAAACATTTTGACCAGTCAAAGAATCCTCCTGGGAAAAATTATGCTCAAGTGTAGTTATCGAACCCGATACCTCAAGTTTGATGAGCGAACAGGCTAACTAGCTACACAACCCTCCCATTATGTTCAACGAGAGGAAAATAACCTTTTATACATTCCTGCATTCGTGTGACAGGCATGCCGTGTTTTTTTGTGTGTGTGGGAGTCATTAGGATTTCAATCATAATCGTGTCATGTGGCTTTGGTGGTAAGACTATCCACAGTGGTGCAGAAATAATGCAGCCTTTAGTCACCTTACCTCTCTCCATGTAGTACGTTGGGTCCCACCAGTTAGAGGGTGAAACAAACAGCCGTGTGTGTGTTTGACAGCATGTGTGTGTTAGAGAGTGCGACAGATCGACCTACTCCTACAGAGATATGATGTGTAGTGTATGATTTTAGCCGCGAGAGTCGGTGCATCCTCTCGTTTCCGGGCGTGTCTGGTAGGGACATGCGGACAGCTGCCATGCCCGCTCCTGACCAGCCTAGCCCACCCAAAGCCCCTCCACCGCCCACGCGCGCTTCCCGCCTGAAACGGTCAGCGCCGCTCCAAAGAATCGGTGCCGCATTCATGCCCGGGCAGAGCGGACGCGACCTCTCACTGGCGCAAGAGTGATGGTTGCTTCGTCCGTCCAACTTACTGCTGGGTCTATGTGATTTGACGGCTCATTGGTCTTTATTACTGAGGTGGTAGGACTGCTGGATGTCCCACGCTTTCAGCGAAAGGAGGTAGTAGATTACAATTTTCTCCATTCTTACAGCGGAGGAGTGCAAGGGCAGTGAAAACATGCAGGCTCAGTGATTACATGGCCCACCTCACACTATCACCGTGCGACACCTAACTCTTTACATAGTACTCCCTCCGTTCCTAAATATTACTAGATGAGTCCCTGCTCGTTGCCGCGGAACAGCGGTATATATATATCTCTGCACAAAATTGTTGATTTGATAGAACTAAAAAAAATCTATAATTGCATGACAAATGTGGTAGCCAAACTAAATAAACTCACATCATCATTTAGATCATCCCACATAAGGAAAAAAGATCAGCCAACTCCTACTGCATAATGGGATTATATTTTTCTTTTTGACATGTTAATGGGACTTAAAAGCTCACTTACATGCATGCTACCGGTGCATGCTTGCATGCAGACATGTTGATGTGATTTAAAAACCCCTCACATGCATGTGCCACGGTATTTCTGCATGCTTGCATGTGTCTTAGTGCTGAGCCTCTCAACGTCTAGATCAGACGGCTATTATGACTGATTTACTTCATCTAATGGCTACGTCAATTTTGATGATGTGGCTCAAGGAGAGGATAGAGAATTCCTAGTAGTGGGGGCTATCTATTACTAGTAGATAAGTCTTTGTAGAGATTCCACTAGGTGAACTACATACAGAACAAAATGAATGAATCTACACTTAAGATGCATCTATATACATCCGCATGTGGTTAATGGTGAAATCTCTACAAAGACTTATATTTAGGAACGAAGGAAGTACTAGTATAGTACTAGTACATACTGTAATTTATCAGCGAGATAAATTTGTACAATGCTATGAAGCTTCCAGCTCCTGATACACGTATCTTGCGTCCAAGGTTGCCCGTTGCAACATTTCATCAAATACAAAGGAGACTAACATGCATGCTATTGCATCTCAATGATTGACAGATCATAGCAAATATGTACTCCCTCCATTTCAAAATAAGTGTCTCAACTTTGTGCAAACTTTAGTACAAAATTGTACTACTACTAAAGTTGACACTTATTTTGGAACATAGGCAGCTAAAGAAAAAAACGATCCATGCAGTCCCTAGCCCTTGAACCGTGAATCCTGACCAAGCTTCAATTTGCTGGCAACGTTCGAGCTTCCTAATAAATGAAGTTTGCAACCTTTTGACCATCGGATCATTTTGTGCAGTTTCACCAAAATCGAGATGAGCATCCCTATGGCAAAGAAATTGAAGAAGCGTGATTAGAATAAGATTACTAGGACTAGTTGATGAGACATAAACTCATCACAAATACAGTACGTAGAAGCCAGTAGAGGTATCAGGTATGTGTGGGGCAAAGAAGTAGAGAAATATCCACAGAGAGTGATGTGGGCAGCTGGAGTAGTGGTGCAAGCCGGCTATAAAGGGAGTTGTACCTGAGGGACGTAGCTCGATCTTGAGGAGGGCGGCGGGAGGCGGCAACTGCACACATCGCGGCAGTGAGCAAGGGACAAAGGCAACCTCACCGGCTTTGTGAGAGAGAATGGCGGGGACCCCTGATCGGGGACGTGCCGACAGTGGGTTTTCGCCGTCGGCGACGGACACCGCATCTACACTAAGCATCCATCCCTTCCCCAAGCGAACGTGATCCGCCGGGATGTTAGAGATGTGGCCACAGTCGTTTCGTGCGAGAGAGTGTGAAGAGAGCAACCCCAGCAAGCAACTGTGTAGGCTGGCCCGTCCTGACTATGTATATAGTGGAGCGGTTTCCTTTTCTCTCCATATGAACCTATCATATTGCGTACATGCCACTTAAGAAAAAAAAATATTTATAAATGATGCGGCACCTACTACTCGTTCTCCTATAACCTTGCGATTGGCTCTTCGCCTCTTTGGGAAGTTGGCAATAATGGTAGTGCAGTATATATCGTTCTGGCTATATGAGACCGAATGAATTGCTGCACGTCCACCACGTGAGCAAGGGTCGAGGGGCGAGGGAGAGTGCTACTACATACGGAGCAAAATGAGTGAATGTACACTCTAAAATACGTCTATATACATCAGTGTTTGGAGTATGTACTAGTAGTTCATATTGAAATCTACTAAGGACATATATATTCCAAACAATATGATATAATCTCTATAACCAAGGTAGTAGGGACAAGGACTAAACGAAGGGAGTAGTAAATTTTTCTCCTCGTCCTGCGAGCCACCGCGCGCATGGGCGAAGGAGGAGCAAGCTTCACCTCATCCTGCGAGCCACCGCGCCCGTGGGCGGGGGAGACGGCGTACTAAGCAAGCTTCTCCTCGTTTTGCGAGTTGACGGGACACATCAAAAGTACTCCAGTGTATAGAGCCTTGCCTCTAAGGTAGGCCCCACATGGTTTGCCTCTTTTTTTAATTTAACATAACGCGTCAAGTTGCAATTTGTTTGTTCACCCGTGGTAGATGATCCTTCCTCCACCAAGTGGACAACCAGTACACGTGCCAAATTACCACGTGGGCTGCCTTTTTCGTACAGAAATGAGCTCCACCGTGTACCCGCGCGGGTGTGGTTGGGAAAGAGACGGGAGTACGTGCGCCGTGCATGCACCTCTTCTCTTCGTGCACGCCCCCCACCTACGTGGGTGTGTGTGAGAGATACAAACCGCGTTCGTGAGTGTTTTTTGTTTTGTGGTGGGGGTGGAGGTGGGGTGGGGGTTGATTTCGTGAATTATTTGTGGGAATATGTGTCCATGACATCTCAAACAAAATTTTGCATGCAATGTGTGTGAAATGGAGGCCTATCCATATCATACATAGAGGGTCGGGCAATCCACGAGAAGAGAGGGAGGGGTCATAGCTATCGATAGAGTCGAAGAGAGGATCAAGTACGGGTGGGTGCGAGATCGATGAAGAGAGCCATCGAAATTGCGCGTGTGTGTGTGCAAGTCAAAGATATAGGGCGACTGGCCTACCGGAATGTTAGAGGGCACATGTCAAGTTTGTGTGTGGCAGGGAGACATGACTAGAGCGCTTGATGTATT